>NW_005187568.1:953386-965250 GCF_000239375.1 Pundamilia nyererei
GAGAGAGATGACCTCATCAGTGGCTCCCAATCTTTTAAGTTTGTGCCCAGTGCCTAATATTACACCCCGCGTTCTCACCCACTGGGGCATGGGCACAGTATGTCTGTCTTCTGTCCATTGGCACAGGTGATTGTTCTAGGGTAGTTGTTGTTTTCTTTCAGCTGCTCCTGAGTAATTCTTGTGGTGGGACAGGATGGCATTGTCGGGCTGCGGGAGCCCACTACTGTTGGAACATGTCACACACAGAGTATAGGTCTGAGCAACAGTCTGAGCTGTAGGCAAAATATAAGCTCCAGTCAGAATTTTAAAATAGAATTCATCATACAAAACACTAACATCAAAGGGAAACAGCTATGGTATTTGATGCTTAAAAGTTAAGGAGAAAGACAATCCAGGATCTCTTGCAGAAGGGACAAATCATACAGTTGGACAACAGGGTCAGCTGTGCCACAGGCTTACTACACACTCAGCAGCAAGTCCTGGTCAGCACAAAGAAACAGGAAAACGCAAGTACTTAGCTGAATCTTGGTTGTACAACTCATAAAACCACAAAATATTTTCTTCTATAAAAATACAGTTTTTACCCTGAATCTGTGCTATAGAACTTACCTGCACAAAGATCTAGGAAATGTCAGCAGTGGTTGTAACATTACAGTTGCTCACAGCAACTGTGAAACACACACACAAAACCACTCCCAAATAAGTGGCAGTTTCCCACAGAAAATATGGAGGTGACTTAGTGTACAGGTGATATCAGTCTACTGTGATAAGGGACCACAGGTTTTCCCAGCACAATGCTGCATTGTAACAAGGTGATCAATGCATTTCACTACAGTCATTTATCAAGTGGTTATAGGTGCAATTGATGATTGAAATGTGGCTGCACACATTCTCATGTGTGTAATTGAAACTTATAGTTAATTAACTTGTCGAGTGTGTGTGATTTTTTCACCCTGAGGTAGACTAGTGTACAGTCAATAACAGTTGGTCTTGTAACATGAAGTCAGGTTGCTCCTCTCCTCCCATAAGTTTTGGCCAGAATTGATTTGTTTTCTCTTCCAAGCAACTGCATACAGCATCTGTGTTTCCAGAACATTTTCTACCATTGCAAGAAAGCTGAAAGCAGAGAGAGAAATAAAAGAGAGATATAGGTGTATGGATTCCCATGCTCCAAAGGTTAACAAAGGTGATCTGTTTGTGTGTATTATTTATTACAAATAAGAACTTTTTCCAGAACTTTTCTGGTGGAATGATAATTAGAAAGATAGTATACCTTGTTATGTTACCATTAACATCAGTAGTTTAAATCTGATATTTAAAAAATACACTAAATGTCTCTGTTTTTATATTAGATTTTTATATATTTTTTGCAGTCTGGGTAGTTACATAAAATGATTGGGACATCATTTTGACAGGAAGATAAACTTGTGTTTTCTTCAGTCTTATTAATTTACACCCATATTAAAGAAGAGGATATAATGGCAAGTACTGTTAGTAGAATGTGTTTCATCATAAGATATTCAGAACATTGTTTGATCTTTATGCTTACTTCTAAAAGCTGAAGACTAAGCATTAGCATTACAACATAGAAAAGCAGTATTTTTAATTTAGTCTAATTAAATACAGCCAAATCACAACAACAGTCACCTGTAAAGACCCCACACTAACACAGAGAGTTACAGTACAGACACCAACCCTTTTGCCTGAACCTTGCAATCTTCATCTCTGATCATCTTATTTTGATGTACATTTTTGAGTAACATTCAGTTGTGTTCCTCCTCCACGTTTTTTTACTCAAGTCAGTTTTGTGGACATCTGTTAGCAGCTGTAGAGCTGCATCCAACATTTACACAGACTGTCCACTTCCTTCATGATCAGGATCATGGCTATTGGTTTGCTTTCAGAGAGAGCAATCGTCATAGAAGATGGCTTACTGCCTAGCAAGAGAGCATCTACAGTAGGGCAAAAAAGTATTTAGTCAGCCACCGATTGTGCAAGTTCCCCCACTTAAAATGATGACAGAGGTCAGTAATTTGCACCAGAGGTACACTTCAACTGTGAGAGACAGAATGTGAAAAAAAAATCCATGAATCCACATGGTAGGATTTGTAAAGAATTTATTCGTAAATCAGGGTGGAAAATAAGTATTTGGTCAATAACAAAAATACAACTCAATAATTTGTAACATAACCTTTGTTGGCAATAACAGAGGTCAAACGTTTACTATAGGTCTTTACCAGGTTTGCACACACAGTAGCTGGTATTTTGGCCCATTCCTCCATGCAGATCTTCTCGAGAGCAGTGATGTTTTGGGGCTGTCGCCGAGCATCACGGACTTTCAACTCCCGCCACAGATTTTCTATGGGGTTGAGGTCTGGAGACTGGCTAGGCCACTCTAGGACTTTCAAATGCTTCTTACGGAGCCACTCCTTTGTTGCCCGGGCGGTGTGTTTTGGATCATTGTCATGTTGGAAGACCCAGCCTCGTTTCATCTTCAAAGTTCTCACTGATGGAAGGAGGTTTTGGCTCAAAATCTCACGATACATGGCCCCATTCATTCAGTCCTTAACACGGATCAGTCGTCTTGTCCCCTTGGCAGAAAAACAGCCCCATAGCATGATGTTTCCACCCCCATGCTTCACAGTAGGTATGGTGTTCTTGGGATGCAACTCAGTATTCTTCTTCCTCCAAACACGACGAGTTGAGTTTATACCAAAAAGTTCTACTTTGGTTTCATCTGACCACATGACATTCTCCCAATCCTCTGCTGTATCATCCATGTGCTCTCTGGCAAACTTCAGACGGGCCTGGACATGCACTGGCTTCAGCAGCGGAACACGTCTGGCACTGCGGGATTTGATTCCCTGCCGTTGTAGTGTGTTACTGATGGTGACCTTTGTTACTTTGGTCCCAGCTCTCTGCAGGTCATTCACCAGGTCCCCCCCGTGTGGTTCTGGGATCTTTGCTCACCGTTCTCATGATCATTTTGACCCCACGGGATGAGATCTTGCGTGGAGCCCCAGATCGAGGGAGATTATCAGTGGTCTTGTATGTCTTCCATTTTCTGATGATTGCTCCCACAGTTGATTTTTTCACACCAAGCTGCTTGCCTATTGTAGATTCACTCTTCCCAGTCTGGTGCAGGTCTACAATACTTTTCCTGGTGTCCTTCGAAAGCTCTTTGGTCTTGGCCATGGCGGAGTTTGGAGTCTGACTGTTTGAGGCTGTGGACAGGTGTCTTTTATACAGATGATGAGTTCAAACAGGTGCCATTCATACAGGTAATGAGTGGGGGACAGAAAAGCTTCTTACAGAAGACGTTACAGGTCTGTGAGAGCCAGAGATTTTCCTTGTTTGAGGTGACCAAATACTTATTTTCCACCCTAATTTACGAATAAATTCTTTACAAATCCTACCATGTGGATTCATGGATTTCTTTTTCACATTCTGTCTCTCACAGTTGAAGTGTACCTCTGGTGCAAATTACTGACCTCTGTCATCATTTTAAGTGGGGGAACTTGCACAATCGGTGGCTGACTAAATACTTTTTTGCCCCACTGTAAATTATTTTTCGCATCTGAGGACATCTAGAGCCTTTGTTTTTAGGTGTCGGCTATAACCATGTTTAACTTACAGAAATATGTTAATTCAGATCAGCTAGTCCAGTTTGAAAGTGACTGTTGAGGTAAGACAAAGTTTGGAGTAAGCACTTTATTTCTGGTCAGTTGTTTCTACTGTATGTACAGTTCCTGAATAGAGATACCCTTTGTGACTCCAGCTAACAATGATACTGAACTCTGTTTGAAAACAGTAACTTATTGATTAGAACCAAATGTATGAAAAAATGGCCTCTTGGACTTATATCAGTGTAAGAAATACATAAGATGGCAGAATGCATCTTTTCAGAAACATTCATATGTGTTAACATTTTAGTTTGACTGCATCCGAAAGTGGAATACAGTATTAATTCCAGGCGGCCCACATTTATATACAGTCTATACCTTTTTATGCCAACTCAGTATCATATCGAGTCATTGAATGTATATATTTTAAAAGAAAGTATTTTATAGGTTTGCAAAACTCTCTTTAAACCCTCTATGTTATTTCTAAAAAAGAAAAAGTTACTGTTAATTTTTAATGTGTTTGATTAATTATCAGCATAAATGCCATTTGTTTTCAGTCCATCACATGACATTACTATGATCCATGAATTTGGCCTACCCTCTGAAAGGACAGAATACTGTATGTGTATGTGTTTGCATTGAGCGCCCTCATGTGGTAGAAGTGAATTCAAGGACATTGATGAGTGTGAACAAATTGAGAGACATGGCAGTTCTTTGCATAGAGGGCATCTTAAAACCTTTAATAAGTCAAAATTAAATACAAATATGGAACAAATTTCCTGTAGTACAAAGAGTTTACTAACACGTGACTTACTATCCACAGAATGTAGCAGAGAGAACAACAAGTAAGACTGCAGTTTGATGTCATTGCTACAGATGAAAGCTCGTCATCTTAATCTCAACATGGGCTTCGGATCCACGAAGAGAGAAACAGATATGTAAATAATTTAAACCAACCTGGTTTAGTTTGTCAGCTCTGAAGAGTTATTTGAAGTTCACACATCACATCGACATAGTGTTTATTCTGTTGCAATAACAGTGAGGCAGTGTGGCATTTCCTACAAGTCAGTATCGCTGATACAGCATAACATCAATCGGCTCAAATGTGACTTTGTTCCCCAGCCTGTGAAGGTTTTTTTTTTTCCTTTCTTTTTTTCCCCTCTATTAAACAGTTCAAGCTATAAGCTGGACCAAAACTGGACATGTCTATGTATGTCTGCATGTGACATTTAGGGGATGAAAAGGAAATGTGAAGCCCTTTTGTTAAGAAGAAATTTGAAGTCCTGGCTCACATCAGGTCGCACATTTTGTAAGATTAAATATGAATGTCCGCATAGTGCTTGCAAGGCTGCATCTATGAGCTCCGATCAGCGCACACTGGAGGGTCACACAAATGTAGCAGCTAATTCATTTGATGCTGCAGTTACACATGCAAAATGTAATCTACATAATGTGCAATAATACCAATGTATTCTAAAGAGAATAACAGAGGAAATATGTTTCTGAAATAACCAGAAAGCAAAAAAAGCTGCTGAGGTCAGACCGCAGCTGCATCTTGTCACCATCAGCTAACGCATGCTTTTAAACTGTCTCAACATATAACTTCTTCAATAAATAAAATCTATGTATTATTAAGATATGGTTAACTCACACACACTTCAAACTTGAGCACAGCATCAAAATTAGATCACACACACTCATATGTTTTATACTATATCAAGAAATCATAAAAAAATAAAATGCTGGTCTACAATATGAACCAGTAATACATGTATTTTTTTCCTACTGACACATCTCATGCACAGAGAGGTATCAGTGTCCTTTGACAGATTTAAAAACATGCTGATGTGTTTAGGTGCAGATGCCAAAAGCTGCGAGTTACAATGCGCTGACCTCGTTTTCCATTAAAGATAACATCTAACATTCACTAGTTTATGTATGTAAAGAGAAACATTCTTAAGTCACTTAAGTTTTATCACATCTAGTAAAGGGGCCTCGTAAAAGAAGGATAATAAAAATGCTGAATTTTAAAAAATAAATAAATACACCACACAAATCAAAAGCGTCATATTGTGAGTTTGAACTCACAGAAAAGCACATTCTCATCCTAATGGGATCGTGAAAACAAAACAAAAAAAAAACACTACAGGTACAGGCACTTCTTTTTTCTGTAAAAAGTAGGTCAGTTCAAACCTGTGAAGAAAGCCAAAAATAGGATAATATTACAACATCATCAAAAATTTGCTCGCTTAATATCTCAACTCGGATTCCAACCCAAGATTTTCGTATCTCACTCAGCTCCAGTCTCCACACGCCTGTGTCTGAGAACAAAGGTTACACCCATATGAAAATACAGCAATCTTGAAGTTTTCTGCATCTAATAACCTCACAGCATGAAGATTAAATCATTTAAGCTAAATAATATCAATTAAACGCTACGGTTTGTAACTTAAAGTAGCCTGTAAGACTATGAGACCCTCTGTGACAAAAGAACTAGACGGTGAGACTCGAAGAAACACAAAATGACTACAAGCAGCGTGTCCATGTACTCATTACATCTCAGTGCGTGACTGTTTTATGCATGTCTGTGTACTCTTGTCTCTCTTTGAGGTGGGTGTTTTTTTTTGTCTCTGTACACATTTTAAATTCCCCTATGGGAATTTTCCATCACTGAAATTATTTTTCATATCGCACTGTCGCTGTACTTGCTGATTAAGTTTGTCCTATCTTTTTGACATTGAAAACCATTTCAAAGCAATCTCTTCTGTAGTTATTTTACATCTATTTATGTTTTACATTATTTGTGGAGTCATCTGGTCTTTGTGGTTTTTTTTGCATCTCTCTGTGTCTTTGAAGTCATCTGAATCTCATTTTATTCATTCAACATATCTGTTTGTTCTGGGGCTTCTTGTGGGGACAGTTATTTTCTTTTTGTGGACATTTTTTATCTTTAAAATTGCTTTGCATCTCGCTGAAGAGATGGCTCTTTGAAGTTGTTCTGCATATCTTTGTCTCTCTTTGTAATTATTAGGTCTGTTTTTAGTTATTCTGCGTAGTCATTTTCCTTCTTTTAGATCGTTTTAAATCTTCCTGCAAATATATCTCTCTTGAAATTATGTTGATGATAGGTGATATCATTTTGTAGCCATTGGTCTTCAGGATTTTTCTTTGTAGGTCTTGTTTTGGAATAGTAATCCATCTCCCTGAATCTGTTTATTCTGCATCATTTTCTCTGCATATCTTTGTAATCCTTTAGTCTTTGTTGTTTGATCTTTGCAGTTATGTACTCTCTTCAAAATAGATTTGCATCTTTCTGTAGTTGTTGCTTTAAATCATTTTTAAATCTCTTTGGTGACATTCTCTTGATTTAGCTACTTATGGTCATTTTCCCCAGCTTGTGGTTTTGAATCACTTTGTACTTATTTTATTAGTCTGTATCATAGTAGTTATTTTCTCACTTTGCATCACTGTATTCATGTTTCAGTGTAGTTTTGTTCTGACTTTGTGTTTCTGTGATCACACTTGATGTACTTTCTGTACTGTTAAAGGTACTGTTCATAGAGAAAATCATGTTACCCACTAGCTAGTAGGGGGCACATTTCCTTTCAGTGTCACCAGTTTCAGTGATTTGTCTCATCCCATCTCAGGAGCTTTTGAGAGTTTAACAAGTAAACTGTCCCAAGTATCACATGGACGAACTGTCACAATATTAAAACCACTGACAGGGGAAGTGAAAAACATTAATCATTTCTTTACAATGTAATATTCAGCTAGAAAAAAAAACGTCCCATTGGCTGTGGATGCTATTCTAACATGTACTAACCAACTGAACAACGTTACAAACCAAGCAATCGACATCAACTGGATTAGCTAGAACAAATACTTTTTTGAAAAAGCCAGAGATTACTATCAAAAGATACTTATAGACTTTTTTAGAACCTGTATGCAAATATATGTTTATTTTTAATAAAATATGTTGCATTTCCATTTGGGCAAATCAGCTCAACTACCATCTCTGTTACTGTTTCATGGGCAAACAGCACACTGCTGCAAGCTACTGTATCTTCCACAGATCCAACATTAACTAACCCTGCAAATAACAATAGAAATGGAACAGTGTACACATGAACACAGACACTCACAGACCGAACGTTCGAGTGAAATACTGCATTCAGAATTCATGGAATTCAAGCAATGCCCACCACCACAAATGATTATCAATGAACACAGGAGTCTGAGTTGGAGGCACAGAATGGGGAAAAAAAAAAAAAAGCAAACCAGTTTGAAATTCTACTGCACTACAAACTGTGTGCACAGCTGCGCAATATTCTGTAGGCTACATGGGTGTCACACTGTTACAGTTCCTTTAACAGTGTGACAAACTTGACTGTAAAGAAAAAAAAACAAAAACAGCTTACCAAATGCTAGGCAATAAACTCAATAAAGAGCCTAGACCTTGCAATGTCTGTAAGTCGTTCAAAATACAAAGCTACGTTGTCACTGGTCTAAGGTTCAATATTTTCAGTCATTTAGGACAGGTTTTGGTGTTGCAAATTTAAGCTAAATGCTTAAAATAAGCTAACAAATTAGCATTAGCTTCAACATGAGCACTATAGTGGACAGTTGGTTTGTTTTTTTCTTTTTATAGCTGCTCTACCAGAATTTCTATATTAATGATTGGCCACAAAACTACATGTCATATAAAACAGCTCTATTACACAGTTTTAATTCAGTCACACCACTCTGATTCAGCCTGTTCCCAACAGCAGGCAGTTGTTTTCACTGCCAAACCTACTGTCTGAAAACAAATTAAGCTAACAAGATAGTTGGTAGCTAGTTTAGCTAGCTAGCTAGCTAACAAGCCACAAAAACCTTTTTAAGAGTTGGTGGAGACAAAAACAGTACTAAGGAGATAAAAATTATTTTTACCACATCACCAAGTTGTCAGACACATGTCTGGAAACTTAAATAAAACATTATCAGCTAAACGAATCTCCTGTTGTTAAATCTTTTAAGGGTTGCCAATAATATTAGATTTTTAAGGAGTTTGTAAAAAAAAACTCCTTAAAAAAACGTACACTTCATTTGATGGACTTATAATAAGCATGCTAGCTATTCTCTATTATTTTGTCATTAGGATAGCACAGTTGTTTCAAAACACTGGCCTGAGGGACTTCTTGGGGGAGGGAAAATAACACATTATCAGCCAAATACCAGTATGGATGTTATTTTCACTTTGGTAGGTATTTGCAATTTTTGTCAAACACAAACTCAGTTCAATTGGTAAGATAAGAATGGCTACACAAGTTTTTGGCCAGTGGCAAGTGGCCCAAAAGAACTTGCTCTGGTCTTGCATATTGCCACCAATAAAATCATACCAAATTCAAAAAAACCAAATAAATGTCAAAAGGCAAATCCTAATTTCTCGTGATACAAAATCCTGTTGACTTAAACAGGTTAGTAGCAACAAAAGGCAGAGTCGGATTCATGCCCTCAACTTTTACCTAAAGGCCTGTTAGGTCTACAATGGCTTTGATGAAAATGGTGTCATCACGTATATAGGAGTTTTTAGAGTCCAGCTTTGAGAGCGGACAGAAGAGCGGACAACCACTGGCGATGTTCATGTCGCTGACAGGCCTCTGGAAGGATGAGGATGAAATGTCAGGCCTGAAGGCATCAATTATGTGCTCCCTGTTGTTCTGGTCGAGCAGCATAAGGGTGACCTGTGCAGACGTTAGGAGTGCAGAAGTGTAATTACTCTCACAAGAAAAAACAATGACGTTGTTCAAGTAGATTTATGCATAAAAGCCCACCACTTAATGCCCAATCATTTCTCTGGAAAGCTGCCTTGACCTCAGCCACTGACATTAAGAATGTAGGTTTTAAAGACCTTGTTCCTTTCATTGACATGCACTAATAAGTTCAAATTCTCAGAATGCAATTTCTGATTAAAGATTTTTAATGTGTGTTTACAGCAAACATGAACCAAAGTTTTGCCTTCTGTAACTCATGCAAATACACTTGCTCTAATGTTTTTGGAAATACTTGGTCACAACAGCCAATGGGAAGACATCCAACAATGTACATTAAGTTACAGTACACATTTTTAGAGCTCTTAATAAAAACACTAGTTTAATCATACAGCACAAGATGGCCACAATAACCATATCTTGTTTTTGTATGCCAGTGCCATCAGGAACACAGCTTCCATTTCCTTCGTCCGGTGCAAATTTGTCTCTTTGCATCTAATTTGTATTTGCATTTGTATCCGATTTGCTTTTTGCTAGCCGATGTTGCCTCATTCAAAACTGACAATGATCACTTCCACCAGTGCAGAGGCCATGTTTGAACATAAAATTGCAGAAAAAAAAATGTTTGGTAACTTTGGACCTCTGCCTCAGATTTCTGGATAAATGTGGAAAAACAATCAACGGATTGTTTCTAATTTAATCTTTGCATTTTCTGCTAATCTTCACAGATACAGAATATTTAATCCTGAAGAAATAAAGTTTAATTACATGATTCATGTTTAAGTACTTATGGGACCTGTGTGAAAATCTGATAATGTTTGACTTCATATTTATGTATAACTATAAAATCTCAACTTTTTCCTGTAACTAATGTTGTATGGAAAACATGCAGGATTTCATACATGCAACATGAATGATAAAGCTCTCACCTTTTGATTAAAAGGCCACTTGAGGAGTGCATCACTGTGTCCTCTCATCACCACAAAGAACAAAGACAGGTGGGTGCCTCGCCCCGTCCCATCACCATTCAGGTAGATCCGCAAGCACATCTTGTAGCCATATTTACTGGTATAAAAGGCTGGAAATTATTAACATCAGTACATTAAATAATAACACTAATAATCAAGTGTCATGTTACTTCCATCAGGAAGTGGAAATCCTTAATCAGGAATTCATCGTGTAATGTGGTTACCAGGAGAGAACATAGCAGGGGCCCGGCCAGCCACAGCATCCTGCCTCTTCTTGGTGAAATCAGAGATCTTCCAGACAAATATGCCGTCATAAGTGGCTGCGGACATTTCTCTCATTTTTCCCTCCATCTCCACGATGGACAGGTCCCTCAGGCTCACCGTTCTCTCCAGCTGACGAACCTGCAGCACAACACAAAAATGTCACGTTTTTAATTTAGCTTAATATGACACCTTTGAAGAAGTGCCAGCAATGCCAATACTCCGTGAGTGTGTAGGGCAATGTTCTTTTTTTTTTAGCAAAGATAAGAATTTTTACTGTAACACAATAATATAAAACACATCTGAAAGATATTTTGGTAGTGATAAAGTGATCTAAAAAAAAAAAAAGTTTTCTTTCTGTTACAAAATAGAAAGAAAACAGCAAATGAACCATTTAAGAAGAGATCAACAACGTAAAACAACATTAAGTATGAGGGAAAAGCAGCAATAAAAAATTTCAAAGCAAATATAAAATAACAAAAAAAGAAAAAAAGGAAAATAATCACAACACAGAAATAAATCAAAGTGCAGGCATAAAAAGCCAATCTGATCTTGTCGGGAAGAATGTTTCAAAGAATCGGCAGCCTGATAAAAAAAAATTCTGATGTGGTTATGAGTCAAGACTGTGGAATGAGTGGCTGAGTCCTAGCTGAGGACCTCAAGTTAAGACCAAGGCCACACAGTGTCAGGAAATGTTCGATATGCAGTGCAAGCCCAGAGTGGACTTTAAAAGTCAAAAATCATTTGTAAAATGAACAGGAGTTATTCTTCCCTTGACTTGGTTTTGTTCAGTCTGGCTGATGGTGATGAAGGCGTGATGATTTAGGCTTACTTTGAGGCATAAGACCTTGTAGTCATTGAATCAACTGCAAACTACTTGGCATACAAAAGTGTTTCAGAGTCAAATGTGAGACATTTGTCCAGCAGCTAAAGCTTGGCTGAAACTGGCTCATACAACAATGGTGCCATGCAAATCTACATCAGAATTGGATAAAAAATAAAGGAATCAAAGCACTTTAATGCTCAGTCCAAACTCCAATCCAACTGCAGAACCTTAAGAGCTGTAAATAAACAAATAACTGCAAATCTGATTGAACTGAAGCAATTTTTAAAGAGTCATGTGACAGTCACAAAAAGATGACTTCAAGTTTTTGTCACAAAAGGTGGTTCTACAACTTATTAAATAATGGGATGTACTCAAGACTTTCACAGGAGTCTACACAGTCTTGTGAGATATATATATACACACATATATATACATA
>NW_005187568.1:984999-986694 GCF_000239375.1 Pundamilia nyererei
TTTGCAATATTTGCCTTTATTTATCTGAAAAAGTCTCATGTTCCTTAAGTACATCTACCCTGTTGAACTTATTATGGGAAATAAATATTTAAATCAAAACAAGCTGCTGATTATTTCACATTTTACTTGTGAGCAACGGCACATTTAAATCCTACAAATATAGTTATTTGGCTTATATCGTGATATATAGCGTTATCGCCTGAAATGAAAAAAACATATCGTGATATGAAAAAAATCTTATATCGCCCAGCTCTACCTTCAATACAAAAATATTTTGTTTGTCATGGCTTACACAAGTAAAATTAACACAGAACTTAAAATGACTATATGAACACAAAAGTCATACCATTTTTTGTGTGCCAGATACTCCTCAACATCATAAAGTGGCTCCTGACAATTGACCATAAGGATCCAAGCCACCAACAATTAAAATTTTATATGAACCATGTCAGAATAAACAGTGTATATTACCCAACAGATATTATAAAAACAACACTATAAAGTAGGGGCAGTTTGAAATGCTGATAGAGTGTGTATATATGCTTAGGTCTGTCTCAGTAGTTCAGGATTGGATATGTGACTGGTGAGGGTTGACGGGGGCCTGAAATGATGAGAGTGTGGGTGAGAGCAACACAGGTCAGTACAGTACCATGGGTGGATTTCAGCAAAACCCACAGCGGGGTGACCCTGATATACGTGTTGACCAATGAATGGGTGGGTATGTGAACACACAGGTCTCTACAGGTATTCACAGCCAGTAATAAGACACATCTTCCCCTCCTTCAGAGTAACTTGAATCCCAACTCCGTGCCCGTTCTGCTGATTTTGAGGGATCTGATGACTTCCTCATTTTCATCTGTGGCTTTAATCTATTTGCAGCAGGACTGTGTGGGCTCAATTGGCAGGTCATTCACCTGTAGCAGGAGGTTGCGGTACCTCCTGCTACACCTTCTCTCTCTGGGCATAATCTATAGACAGGGTTGTCCCCCATCTGTTCTTTCGCAGTGTAGATGTCCTGTTACCAACAGGGGTCTAAGTTGCACAGGACCTCCTCTTTCAATGAGGTTGTGTACAAGACCTATATCCCCACAATGGAGGGCACTCTTGTCATAAAGTCCTTTACAATAAGAGCTCGTTGCCCGTTTGCATTTGCTATTCAGTATACCTGAATCATTCCTGTCCACCTCTTGGCATAACCACTTGGTGTTTCAGCCTCCTGATCTTTAGAGTCCAAAAAGGAGGTCAACGGGGCGACATAGATGATGGCCATAAAACAAGTAGTAGGGGAAGAGCCCTGTAGCCTCATGCTTTGTACAGTTGTACACATTAATGATATGTGGTAGGTGGTCTTTCCAGTTCTCCTTTTCTTTTTCTCCCAGAGTCCATAGCATTTACAACACAGTGTGCAATTTAGTCTCTCTGCCAGGTTTCCCCTGGGGCTCTTGAGTGACCAATACCAGATAACTGCCTGAGGGTGATGTTTGGTGGGATATTTGAACCTGGGGATGTAATCATTGAGAGAGAAAAAAAAAAAAAAAAACAACAACAGCGGCTGCCTTGCCAGCTTTGTTTTTGGTTGGGTCAGCCTAGGCACTTATACAGTCCACCCAAGGAGTTATGAAAGCTGTCAAGCACCTTAATTGTTCTACTATGAAACCTTAGTGGTAGGTCTGATCCAATATCAAAAACTAGCTG
>NW_005187568.1:987832-988879 GCF_000239375.1 Pundamilia nyererei
GTATAGGGAAGCGCTGTATAAGGTTCCCGTTATTGATGTTTGGGTGGTTGACCGGGACGGATTTTCTCCTGTCACTTTCTCGTCATCCCTGACGTGCTCTCCATTGTTTTTTCCCTGCCAATTTTAGCAGCCAGCTTCTGTATCACGTGGTATAAGGCTCCGCCCTTGTCATTTGTTGAGCAGGAAGAGTGAGCGCTTGTTTTCATGCAGATTATGTCCCGGATCAAAATGCGGTACAATCGTCGTCTTCTTTTTTTTTTCCTTTTTTTTTTTTTTAAATCGTCATTTGGAAATGAGATCGCACATAAGTATGAATTGAGATCGTGATTTTCTAACAATTAATCGTGCAGCCCCAGCATCACCTTAAAGTTCTTGTCTCTTGATGAACACATCAGCTCCTAGTAAAGTCTGGGGCAGTGACAGCTGGCTAACCAAGAAGGGGGCTTGAATGGTGAGATTGGGATTGTTATTCCCTGCCAAGTTGACGGTGAGCTCTACCCAACAATCATAGGAGATGTTTTGGACATTAACTGCATAAAGATCAAGGTCTTCATCAAGAAGTTCTTGACGTGGTCTTACTGTATAATTGAGAATGTGGATGTCGGCTGATATGATTTTAGCTGCTTGGGTTCAATGCTTACTGGAAGGCCCTGCTGACAGGCTTCTGGCTTTCGCTTAAAAAAGACTGTCTTGTTTCCCTGAAATTTGGTATGCTTTAAGCATCCCACTGCTTAGTGTCCATGATCTCCACACACAAAACAATGGTTTCATTCCTGCAGGTTTCAGACAATGGGCTGTTTTCCCTCTTCCCCTGCTCTGCCAGCTGTCAAATGGCCTGAAGGTCTCTTTCGTATGTTGTGTCTCTTGTTTTGTTATCACCCTGCCAACCTCATGTTTTGTAGCGTTGTCATCTTTTGGCAGGGGAGTTGTCCTAGTCTACACTGGATCTGCTTCTCTCTTGTTTGTGCCACAATAACAAAGGACACTAGTTCAATGTTGTCGCTTCCCAAATTTCCTCTGAGGGCCGGGGGATGACATGCTGAACTG
>NW_005187568.1:989043-990466 GCF_000239375.1 Pundamilia nyererei
CTCACTGAATGCAGCATGGTTAAGAGCTTGGAGGCGCTAACGGCTGCAGTGAAGGCTCACTGAGTACCTCTGAGCGTACATTGGATTACATCAGGGAAGAATCCACTCGGAACAACACCTCTGTGCGGAAGCTGGATTACATCGCGGATCAGTTGGCTGCGGTCGTGAGGTCTCAGAATCTGCTCTGTGAGCAAAAGACTGAAAAGACCACAGAATTGAAGGTAAATAACATCATGAAGAAACTCGCAGCTATCCAACGGGAGATTGAGAGACCAGTGTCGGTGTCGCAGTGTTAAAAACAGCTTGAAATTCTCATGAGTTGTTTGTAAAAGAAAAATCACCATTATAATGCGGCTACCCCTTCGACGCCAGCTGTGGGCTCAAGGCCGGAGCCGAACAAACACTCCCTGATAACGACTGTCACGATGTTGTGCTGTGGACATTAGGTGCTTTTTGTGCAGAGGAGTTTTTTTGTTTCCTGTTCTCATGCTATCCTACCATGGAAGTACAGCATGAGTAGAGGTCTCTTTTTTTCCTCCTGTACTTTCCCATTGTAGTGTAAATTTCAGTGTTTTTTCTGTAACGCTACCAATCTCCGACTTGTATCCCCATGTAATGTCTGTGTTGTGTGTGTAAGGTCGGGGGGGGGTCCCATTTCACTGCAGGGCAACCTGCATGTGGCGAATAAAGCTTTGATTGATTGATTGAAATCACCTCAAATTCTTTGACAGTTCCAGTCCATATGCATCCTTCATTGGGACAGACAGCTGCCAAGGCCTCCACTTCTCTGCGGGCTGCATTGTCAGGGAAAGCCTGGGTGGGAAAAAAAGGAGGTTGTTGTCAGTGTTGTTTGGTTTGCATCTTCAGTTCAGATTAAGCCAGGATGCACCAATTGCATTTTTCAGGGAGATTCAGGACATATGGTCAGAGGATAAAATGGCTATAGCTGTTCCATCTATTGTTGTTACTGCTAAGACCTACAGAGCAGTCACAAAGTTTCTGTTGTGTTGGATCTAAACTGCAGGCCATTAGATTTGAACAGAAACAATGACCATGACATTACAGTGCTTTATAAAAATTCCAAACCAGGCCAAACTCTATTAAGAAAACTGCTAAAAATGCTAATAAAGTGGAACTGTAATAAAATGTACTTACACCACCTTGCTTAAGGATCGAGGTGGGTTCCTCAAACAGGTCTTCTTTGATGCATGCACTGCATTTCTGTGGTCCACAACTTCCAAAGAGAAAAAAAAAACACACATAAATAATAAACACTGTGGTAGGGCTGGGCGATATATCGAGTTTTTTAAAAATATCGATATATTTTCATACGAGATATAAGATGTGACAATATCGTTTATATCGATATAGTCTATGTTACGTTATAATTATACTTGTGGAGCCGCAGGTTTGCCTCTCTTTC
>NW_005187568.1:992816-1010368 GCF_000239375.1 Pundamilia nyererei
GTGGCTGACTAAATACTTTTTTGCCCCACTGTATGACCTTAACTCAACTTTGTCTGAACACTCAAAATACATGCCGTGGTCTTCAAGTATGATGGCACAATACAACAACTATAGGTTGAAAAACAACTAAGAGCTGGAAGAGGGTGAAAATCCAATAAGGCCTACATTTTTCAGATTAGAGCACTATATTTATCTGAAAATAACATAATTGAAAATTTCAAGGTCATTTATAAAGGGGAAAAATACAGAAATGTGATACTTTAAAAGGCACCTATTCTGAATTCTCTAATATTTGGTCAAACCCAATTGTAAACTTTTATTAAAAACAGCCTAAAATCTCTTAGGGAATCTTTCTTGTAGTTTTTTTAAACTAGCCTTCAGGACTAGTTCTCCAGGCTTCTTTAAGGGCTTTCTAAAGCTCTTCTTTGGATGTTGGCTGCCATTCATTTTGCTGCCTGTCAAGATGAGTGTTTCTATAATGCTGAGTTCCAAGCTTTGGGGAGGCTAGTCAATGATAGTCTTCCATTGTGTTTTTCTATCCAGACATGCATTTATTACACAGACAGTTTATTTCAAGTCAGTCTAGTACTGCACATTGTATATTTTACTCTTACAATGGTTAAACATGGTGAAATGATCAAATAGTACCATAAGAATATGTGTAAATCGAAAAGCACCTGTGTTACACTTTTTTTGTTGGCTCTGTATAATGTCAGGAGGTGAGGTGTGGTGAGGTACACAGCATTGGAAACAACCACTCCGTGTTTGGAAGGGGCAGCCAATAGGAAGAAACGTGGTTTTAAATGGAGAGGAGATGCAACACATTGCTTTACAGATGAATTGAGGGGCTGGATTAACACAAATAAGGATCCATTTAAAATACCGGAAAGCTACATTAGTAAAATATTGAGCTCGAAAATAAGCAGAATAGATGCCTTCTTACTTTCAGAAGACTATTTTCTCTTTAATCACTCACACAAACATGATTTGTGTTGAATTTCTTTCATAGGTATATTAATCCAGTTTTATTTTTTATTTTTTTTTACACCTACAAATGCAAAGAAAGACAAGCATTTGTGAAAAAGTTAGGGTGTGTGTGTGGGGGTGTTGTCCCACCTCCCCCTCTAGGTAAATAAAATGAGCACACTCATTATATCTTAGATTAGATTACACACAATAATTAGTAAAAGTCAGAAGTGAGTGTAGGGCACAGATGGATGTCTAACACCTTAGGATCTGTGAAGTTAAATAACTGATTCATTCTTGAGAAACAAGTCATCTAAAACATAAGTGAAACTGAAATTGCTCTCGTGTCATCACACACCTGCGCAGTGTGAGAGAAGAAAACAGGTGAGTCACTACAAAGGTCCACTCGCGGTGCTTTAACCCTGTGTTTTTGTTTCTGTACCACTATAAATCCAGAAATATATACATTTAAAAATGCACTCCTTATTACTGCATTTGAAAATATAAAACATATAAAACAATACTAGTAAGAAATACTAAACATATATAAATCTATGAACAGCTGGTCCTTCTTGAAGCCGGAGTCGTTAGGTCACCCGAATTTTACCTTGAAAAAACTGGCAACTTTATTTTGGCACACTTACTAGACAACAGACGCAGGGAGATAATACATTTTAAAGACACTGAGAGGTGCCAGACCTTCTAGTGAATTCGGCACAATACCGACCTGACAGTACAATAAAGCGCTGTCAGGTTCAACTTCTCGAAATGCACACCCCTGGCTGGCTCCTGTGTCCTGCCGACCCCAGCAGAGGTTAGCAGGACGAAACTACGAGGACACCTAGCCAGTCTATCGCACATAGACAAGTTGAGATATTATTTAGATAAGGACGCTATTCATTTATCACCTGTTGGTTCAGTTTAGCTGTATTTTGTTTGTAATTCAACTCTCTTTGTGCAGGCATACAGCGTTACACGTGTCAATAAATGTTACATGGATAGATATTTGAACGAAGGCTGGTGACGGGATCTGAATGCTTATTTTGGGCTACATATATCTAGCTAGCTCACTAGCATCCAGGACTACTCACCTCACAATTTTGTTGAAACAGAACGAACAAAAGCGGTGACCGCATTGGGCTTGCAGGGGCCTTCTCAGGATTTTCTGACACGAGTTGCACAAATGCTTATCCTCCAGGTTGTTAGCCAAAATTTTCTTTGGGAAGCCCGGTTTGTTACCTTCCAGGGAAGATGGTGGAGACGGCTCCTGTGCAGCCATTATTCCCCTTGAACAATATCGGGGTACTCAGCGGGGTGTGTTCAAGATAGCAAACACAGCTGAATATGACTGTAAAAATACCCGCAAGCAACGACTCATTGCTCTTTAGCAATTTATTAAAGCGTGTATACCTGCTTTGTTTATGAACAAATGACGACATCTAACTCCTCATCTGCATTGACAAACACGTCCAGGCGTTTTCATGTGATAAAAGTGACAGCTGAGGATGCTGCGCTTTACTGTAAGTTGCTACGTCTGCCGCTAGGTGCCGCAAGTCCAAAAGAAGAGCATCTGTGTCATCAGGAAGCTGGCTGGGATAAATTGGACGGTCTAGATTCGACCACCACGACAGCCGCGGCAAGCTAACTGCACTTAATCTCGGAAGTACTATAGTTACGTCTTGAAAATAAAAGCGAAAATCGGCAATCGGTTGTAATGTGAGAAAGTAAAGAAAATGGATCTTGTTCTACCCTAAAGCTGTCTGAAACTGTGCACATCCACGTGGAAAATAGCAAAATCATGAGACTTACCAGGTATTATGTGTTAATTCTCATTAGTATACACAATTCAAGTGAACTATTGCCCAGACTTCATAAAATAACTAAATTCATAAAATATTCTTTAGTTTGGTTATCGTAATTGTATTTCAACCAAACTCGCTTTCTGGTAAATTAGTATATTAGTATATTAGTATTAGTATTAGTATCTGTAAATTGATTTATTAGCTCATAAATGACCAACACCAAACACGTGGATTTTAGTAGTTACAGTTACCTGACATAAACAGTATAAAAGATTAAAGCTGCATTCTATTTCATGGTAAGTAGGGGGCAACTCCTTTGGTTGCAGTAAGACTTTTAGTTCTATAGAAGTCTATGGGAAAATAACCATCTGTGATGTCAGTAAACACTTTACTGATGACTTTATGGGCTTAGTCACTAGTTTCAGGTAATGCTGAATAAAACATGAGCCCAAATTGATTACTCATTATTGGAGTTCAAGGAAAAAACGAGAATCATCCCTGTGCTCACTGGATAATAATTTATGAGTCACAAGTTGTCAGTCAGTCCAGATTGTATTGGTTTCACAATATGTGGCAATCTGCAAACACAAACAAATAAATATGCAGAAAAAAATTCGAGGCACAACTTCTTCTGTATTGTTGGAAACCTACTCAGACCTATTGAAATTTAAGTAAGAATATCCATGAGTAAGCTACTTGGAGCATAAGCTTAAATAATGTTTCGGTATCGCTAAGCTTGAGCTTTATTTTGAAACCGGATATTCACAAGTTTTGCGTGCTACTTGATGATTGGTCGGCGGTAGCTGTTTTCTTTGCAAAGGAATGTCGCTGCTATATCTCTGTCGGGATGGAGGTCTGACAGATGTTTTGAGGAAAAGATGCTGGGACTGCACGCTCCTATCTTAATATATACCCGTGAGTATTTGCAGCTGACGTTAACCTGAAAAACTCATCCTGACGTGCTGCCGTGTAGTGTCACTGAGCGCAGAAGTGGCAAAGCTAAGCTAATATTGCCCGGATTGCTAGCTAAAGAGAAGCCAAAGGATAACGTTACCCTTTAGCTGGTGTAACGTTAGGTAACAAGCCGGGCTGCCTCATCTCTTTTTGAAATCCGAATTGACCTTTACATACTCTTTCGAATTTTCTGATTTAAGAATGCTTAAACACATTGCTTGATATATTAAGCAAAGCTCACTGTTCTAGCTGAGCGAGCAGCACAGTCAGCTAATGCTAGCAGGATAACGGTGAAAGGGAAATTCAACCTGAAAACAGAATTAATTCGCAGCCATTGGTAGATAATTGCTCGGCTCTTTGGATTTGAGCTAGTTAATACTTTTTTTATTAACTTTTTAATACAAACAGACACGGAGCTTGTACTAATAATGTCAACTGAAGACAAAGCTGATCTTGATAGCGAATAATGTATTTCTTGTAGGGACACTGTGACAGCTCCCATCAGGACACGGAGACGTGTTCTGAAGCTTTCTGTTTTTCAGCTGGTCAAATATTGTTTTAGAGACAGTTTCTAATTCATTGTCATTAAACCTACTGCGAAGAATCATCTGACAACGTCGTCATTATGTCTTGCTTCAGCTTGTGCCTCTCATGTTCTCCCATTACCATTTTGGTAACATAGTCGAGATTACCTCCCCCGACCCGTCAAAGCCAGCCGTTTATCAAATGATTTAACAGTAAAATTTGGACTGTGTGTGAGAGAGTGAGTGAGCTTAACCTTCTAATGTGGGGTAAAGTATAGATTGTGATTTACTGTTAAGTTCTGACCAGTCCTGTCTCTGTGGCAGGGATGATTGACAGTCAAGTGCAAAATCCTTATGCTTTCTACCCCGTCATCTTCAGCTGTAATTGAAGCTGTGCTTTAATAAACTAAGCTACTATGACATCACCCCAGATGAGTATCTTTGTGATTGTCTTCCTGGCGTTTTGAAATTGGCAGGAGAGGGATGGATCAAAGTGAAAGTGCAATCTAAAACTATATTTAGAAGTTTCTATGGACGGACAGTTGTTTTAGAACTACTTTTATCTCGTTAACTCTCTAGCTAACAATGCTTGGATCATCCGATTGTTGTGTTTGTGGTGTTCCAAGCGTGTGCGCAACAGTGAAGTTGTCAAAACGTGGTAAAAGGTTTTTCCTCCTGTTTCTTTGTTTTTTAATTTTTAATTTATTGGGCAGTATAAATGTAGGTAATGATAGATAACATCATTCATCCATTCTCTTCCGGTCCCCAAAAGGGGACAGAGCCTTTCAGTCTGTTGCACCAAGGCTGTGGAACAGTTTACCACTACAATTACGTTTGCTTGACTCTGTGGATTCTTTTAAAAAACAGTTAAAAACTCTTCTGTTCAAACAAGCCTTTTGTTGATCTACATATTTTTTTTACATTATTTACATTTGATCTTTTACATTGTATATAATGTCTATTGATTTTATTGTTTATTTTAATATTTTAATATTTGTGTACAGCGCTTTGTGATTGCCTGTCTGTGAAAAGCGCTTAATAAATAAAGTTTACTTACTTACTTACTTATCCTTATCAGGGTTGCACGGATGCTGGAGCCTATCCCCGTTACCATAGGGTGAGAGGCAGGGTACGCCTGGGACAGGTTGCCAGTCTGTCGCAGGGCTAACATATTGAGACAGACAATCATTTGCACTCACATTGACAACTATGGGCAATTTAGCATTGCCAGTGAACCTTACTCATATAACTGCATGCGTTTGGACTGTGGAAGGAAGCCGGAGTACCCGGAGAGAACCCCCACAACAGATGGAGGAGTCAAACTCCAGACTTCTTGCTCTGGAAAGCAGCCTTAAAAGTAGTCAGTCAGTCATTTGTTGAGGTTATTTAGCAGGAGAAAAACAAAAAAAAGAGTATTGCATCCACAAATATACATTTATTAATGTTTAATTATGTCTTTTAAGTACATTTTATTTATATAGGTTGCATTTAGCTCTTTTAATTTCTCTAACACAAAGCTGGTTATAAGCCAACTTTATCCCAGGCTTGAATGACGGAAAAATTACTCTTTCTTCTGATAAAAAGTTTGATTACATTCTCACATCGTATGAGAGGTTGTTCGATAAGTGTTCAAGGCCAACACTGTTAGATCCGCTTCAAAGAAAGTTTCACTAATTCTGGCTAAGCAGCTTACTTACTCATAGACTTGTGTCGGTCTCCTTTTACTTTCTCGGCTGACTAAAACATATCTGTCTCAGCTAGGGCTGGGTGATATCATACCGTTCACGGTAATACCGGTATAATGTCGGGCAACGATAAGAAAATGAAATATCGCGATAGAATATGGGTAAAACACGCATGTGCAGTGCTTTTGTTTTCATACGCACATGGCGGAAAAAGCATGGCGGCGACAGAGAATGAGAAGGGCAAAAGCTGATTGTTAAATGAAACGGATGAACCAGAATTGGTTTGTAAATATGCTACAACTTCAGTGGTGTGGCACTGGTTTAGCTTTCATCCGTCAGATACACAACAAAGCATTATTTTTGGTAGAGCATGCTAGCAGGCCGTCGTTATTACCGTGTTGTTTGGAAAATACAACACACTTAAAATCAATCCTTTGATTTTTCTGAAAATCAACAGTGCCCCTTATAATCCCGTGTGCCTTATGTATGAATTCTGGTTGTGTTTACTGACCTCGAAACGATTTTATGTGGTACACGGCACTGGAAAATCTGTCAAATGTTTTAGTACGACTTTGCTAAGCTAGGAACCCGCACCGCTTGATGGATTGTTGGAGCATTACGGCTATCGTAGGCAGGAGCCTCGCGGAGTGCTACGTACTGTGCTTCAACATAATATTACTGTATTATGTGTATAACCTCTTTTTAAGTTTTGTGGATATTATACATGGTTATGCTGAGGATATGTCGGCCAATTTCCACTGGAAATGCCTTTTGGTTAAACGGTCAGCAAGGATTTTGCATTTGCACTGTTAAATTTTTATGTAACTTTAATGCAGATTTAAAAAAAACAGCTGCTTGTTTAAGTGAAAATGCATTGATTTTATTTATTTTTTTGCACGAATAAAGTTGTGGAGTTGTAAAGTATTTTGTCTAGTGTCGATTATATCGTCAGTTATATCGTTATCACAAATTTTCAAATATATATCGTGATAAATATTTTTGGTCATATCACCCTGCTCTAGTCCCAACTACAGTGGCCCATGTAGGACAAATTTGAATTGGGGCAGGTAAGAAAACATATTTTAGTTGAATACAATCTGCTGATGTCATGTCAGTGAGATTTTCCATACTGTACCTTTAATGCACTTCCACATAAACTGTCTTTTGACTGTCGTGGTCTAATGGCGTTCATACTAGCTGTGCTGTTGTTGTTTTCTTGTTATATTGTGTTTATTTTACTGAGAATTAGTTTCCAGCTGTACACAGCAGTTTTTCCAACTTTTTGAATAAATAAAGCATATCTTAATTTTTTTTAAGTTGAATAACTTACAATTCGCATTCATTTATTTTATTTCCACATAAGAGTGACAAACTCGCACAAGAAGCTGGAACTAGTGGATTTGTGGTTTTTCTCATGTTCTAACACTTGAGCATAGTTTGATATAATTTTCATTTTTTGCAAAAAATATCAAGCATGTCCTTTTCATCACACCTACATGTTAACAGAAGAATTTCATCTAAACAAGAGTCTTTAATCCCCAACCTCTGTCTCTGTGTTTTTCTTTGTTTTTTTTCCCCTTAGATGATGCTCAAAACAACATGGTAGTAAATTCTACTTGTGACAGGCAAAGAAAAACATCTGGTCAACTTTAAAAGAGGCACCGCTAAATTCAGTAAACCACTGAAGTTGGTACGAAGTGATTTGGCATCATATTTGCATCTCAGCATAGATCCTTAACTTCCTTGCTCGTAAAGATACGCTGCTACACTTTTACTTGTGTTGTCATTAAGGAGTCATCAGCCAGAGTTCCTCTCTACTGCAGAGTGAAGCTGGTGAAGCTCAGTCAAGATGTTCTCAGCGCTGAAGAAGCTGGTGGGCTCTGAGCCTGGCCAGCTCAAGGAGAAGAACATTCCTGCTGGTCTGCAGTCCATGAACCAGAGCTTGCAGAGACGCTTTGCCAAAGGGGTCCAGTATAACAGTAAGTAATCCAGCCAGCTAAATACATGTTCTGTCTTAGTTTGTTCAGTTTTATGGCATCTCCATCATGTCTCCTACTCCAGTGAAAATAGTGATTCGTGGAGACAGGAACACTGGAAAGAGTACTTTATGGCATCGACTGCAGGGCAAGAAGTTTGTGGAGGAGTATATACCCACTCAGGAGATCCAAGCTACAAGCATCCATTGGAATTACAAAAGTAAGCCAAGATAGCTGTGACCACATGTGATCATCTCACCAGGGCTGGGTGATATATACATTTAAAAAATATATATATATATAGTTGCTACTCTATAGTACAGTTCTGTAAATGAGTACATGTTCACAAAAAAACTGGTGTGCACGTCAACATCTGCACAAAGCCTCGTGCTTACTGTCTGATGATGAAATTTACATTACTTCCACCCTCTTCAAGTACACTGAACTACACAAAACTGACTTAATATGGAACTAACTGCAATTCACTTCCTTTGTAATTCACTTCCTTTCCTGACTGACAGCCCAACTACCTTTAATTAGGACCAATAAAATTAGATGTCTGCTTTAATAAAAGTGTCTGTGACACATCACATGTTGTTTTTGTTAAATATATATACATACATACATACATACATACATACATACATACATACATACATACATACATACATACATACATACATACATACATACATGCATGCATGCATGCATACATATTAGTGAATCAGCCAAAAGGAGCTTTTAAATACTGAGAGGATTCTTTTGGTTCATGTCACCCAGCCCTGCTTGTCACCACTGCTTTAGTTATGTTTCTGTTTTGGTTTGACATCTGCTGTTTGTGCCTCATAATTTATTCCAGTGGCACCATATCAAGGTAAAAAGAAAAAGTTTAGCTGTAGTTTGAGCTAACTGATTGTTAGAGGAGGCGTCCTGTATTTGTGTCAGTGCTTCCATACTAGTGAGAAAACGCTACACTACTTAGCGCGAGTAGATCCACATTAGTCATTTAACAGTCAATAGATTTGAACTCTTCTCTCTGTAGTCTCAGAACATGAATAATGAATGTGTCCTCTGTGCTTGCCTCAGCTACTGATGATGTGGTGAAGGTAGAGGTGTGGGACGTGGTGGACAAAGGTGAGTGTTGACACACACATGCCAGTCAAATTTCCTCTGAGGCTGACCTCTTGCATTATATCAACACATCCAATAGAGATGCTTGTTGCTTGTCTGTTCTGTCCTCAGTGTTGATGTTGTCTTTTTTTTTTTTGGGCACCTCTCTTACACTCATCTCAGGCCAAAAATATCCTCTTCCTGAAGGTGTAGGTGAGCGCTGCTACAGTATGTAGATACTAAACTCTTGTGTGCTGTGGGTTTGCCCTGCCTATCCCCACTCTTATCTGAATGTCAATATTGTCAGAGTATGGCTCAGGGTTGCTGCCTAGCTATGTCTCAGAGTTTGGCTGTTTTGTTTGAGGGTTTTCTTTCCTTTTTATTGTTTTGTTTTTTGTTTTTTGTTTTTTGCTACTGCTGTACCCAGTTGGAGCGTGAGCATCTGCAGCGTGTATTTAAAGGGCACTGTGTGGTCAAAGTAGGCTGCGAGATGCTTTTCTGTTAGAAAAGCAGTTGTGCTGCTGCTCTGCTTGCTCTATACCTTTATACTAACTTAAAGCAAAAACCAAACTGTAGATCAGGATTTCACTGTGTGTCAGCTTGTCTGATCTTACCATTTGTGACCAATTGTTCTTTCAGGCAAAGGAAAAAGGCGCGGTGACAATTTGAAACTGGAGAATGAGCCCCAAGAGGTGACTATCACATGGCTGTCATGTGTTTTGGAAGAAAGGCTCACTTCTAGTATGTGGGTTGCAGATTTTAATCAGAGAAAGATGTCTTATAAGGAGGAAATTGTAAAGGGGGAAAAAAGGAAAAGAAGCATATGATCTCAGCAGAATATTTTCCTCCAATTGTTCTTAAATATTAATTTGTTTGTGTTATAGTCAGATGAGGTGGCCCTGGATGCAGAATTCCTGGATGTGTACAAGAACTGCAATGGAGTGATCATGATGTTTGACATCACCAAGCAGTGGTAAGAGAGCTTTGTGTGTGTTGTTGTCTCATCAGGCAAGTCTATTTCTTTAATATGCATGAGCAGATAAAGTTTCATTGTGTCTGTCTGTGGCTATGAAGCTTCCACTGCTGGATTGTGTTCAGCTCTAGATGCACAATCCTTAAAATACATTCCACTATTGCTATTTTGGGCATCCCAAGGGAGAATATTTTTTTATGTATATATTAGCATGGCAAATGATATAACTGTAGGTTTTTCAGTGGGGTTTCATGTAAAGTAGGATCTGGTGTATCTTATGTCTCTGTGCTGTAGAGCTCTTTTGTTATTCAGCCACAATTAAAAACACATGAGTGAGCCTCACTGTTGTTCTAGGTGCTACAGTGACTAAGCACAGTAAATGATAGGTATGTTTAAGTGTAGCAAAAATTATAATCACGTTTACTTTGGTTAATGCTGTAGTCTAATCTCTATTATTAAATACTGTTTTTCATCATGCATTTAATGATCTTTAACAAGGGGATTTACTCACATTTCAAATATAATTCAAATTCAGATGTAAAGGAAATAAGTAAACTGTTTTAGGTGAAGGTGGCGGTTGGGGACAAAGGGTCCTCTGGAAGAGGCTTAGGCTCAGACTAACTTTCTGACTGTAAAGCCAGTCTTGGTTGGGCAAGACTAGCTAGCTGTCTAGGATCCATATTAGTGTTCCTGTCATGGTGTGACTCCCCAACCGGTTGCAGCAGATGGCCGCCCCTCCCTGAGTCTGGTTCTGCCAGAGGTTTCTTCCTGTTAAGAGGGAGTTTTTCCTTCCCACTGTCGCCAAAGTGCTTGCTCATAGGGGATCATTTGATTGATGGGTTTTTCTCTTTATGTATTATTGCAGGGTGTACCTTCCACTATTAAGCGCCTTGAGGCAACTGTTGTTGTGGTTTGCCACTGTATAAATAAAATAAAATTGAATAGAAAATATGCCCTTGCAGGTGTATAATTTTCACAGACACCTCTGTGGGTAGGTCATTATTTTCTGGCTGTCATTAAATTACACAAAAATCAAAAAATGTGTCTATGTTTTAAAACATTTATACATTACTGTTTTGAGTTCCTGCTTAATTCTCTACATTTTGAAGCCAAATACTGAACTTCAGGGTTACCAGTCATAAAAACAGGAAAGCACAAGTATTTTAGAAAACTGTGTAACGTCATTTGTAAGCAGAGTTGGGGAAGCGATATTTGAAGAACAGTCAGTTTCCAGTGAATATTGATACTCCCAGATAAATGTTGTGATCCTATCAATTGCAGGACTTTTAATTACATCCTGAGGGAGCTGCCCAAAGTACCCACCCATGTGCCGGTGTGTGTGTTGGGAAACTACAGGGACATGGGCGAGCATCGTGTCATCCTCCCTGATGATATAAGGGACCTAATTGCTGGATTGAACAGGTAGATATAGATAATAATTGAATGTATACAGTTGAAATAAAAAGTGTGATAATAATAAAACGTTGTTTTCTCTGTAAAAAGTAAATCTTGTTACCTGATATAGCTGTGGAAAATGTTTTCAAATTTGAACATTTCAATGAGCATCGCATTTGCTCAATACTCTGGGATAAGCTACACAGACCTTTTTTGTGTCTACACTCTGAGCTGTTAATAAAGCCATAATGTCATCAAACCTTGCACACACATAGAAGTAAAAAAGTTTTAAAATCTTATTTTTAAGCCAAAAGTTCACCAACGTTTGTCCGTGTACCTCTGTATTTATACAGGGACTGTCTTGTTTTTCCACAACAACTGCATGAGCACATTACCAGGATGGTGCCAAGTTGCAGGACCTGCCTATAGGGACTCAGAATACTGCACCATATGTCACTGTGTTCAGTCACAGATAGCAAAAATACAGGAAACAGTACCAGGAATAAACAGGAAGTGTTGGAAGAAAACAGAACCGGGAACAATATAATTCTCTAAGGACTTTAATTTTTGGTTTTAACTTTAAAAAAATTTACATAATCAGCAACTAGATTAGTGTTCTTTCACTGTGTCTGCAGTCACAAACCAGACATCCAGGGAACTGAGGGCTCAGTGACACAACCAAAACAGGAAGAAGCTTTTTTGTTAATTTTGTTTTCTTACCCAGATTTGAGCTTACACCTCACCAGAGGGACTGGCTCTGCAAAACTTAAAACCCCAGTAGTAGATAACAGGTATCACAACAGTGGCCATCAACTTTCTCTAGTGGGCTGTCTGCTTCAGGCTCAATGCACAGTTGTGTAAAAATGGTAATTTTGTGGGTCATCCGACTCTTCTTCCCCACAAAATGATCCATATGAGTGCCACCACTCCAATCAGAGATGTAAGGTACAGCTTAGCATCTTGCACATATAAAACATATTTGCACAAAACATGCTGCAAGTAAAATAATCTGTGAAAACATGGTACTTCCCGGGGATTTTAAACCGAAACTCCTGCTACCTGCCAGTGTGGAAGTGCCTTAAACCTGAATTCTCTCTAATAGAAAAGATGTCTGATTCTATAAAAGTCTCTGGAAAAACAATTTTCAGCTCCCTTGATCTTTGACTTCAGGAAACTTTCCTTTCTAGATTTTATTCTTAATAAATACAAAATGATTGTTTTGTAAATGATGGTTCTCAAAGTCAAAAGGGAGGATAAAACTGTATGTGCTCATAATACAAAATGTTTTCATTTACAGTTTGTTATCCATTGAGCACATCAATGTGGCATTAGTTTCAAAAAGCTGAGATGGTCACAGCAAAAACGCTAAACTTGTAGCGTTAAAACGGAATATCACTAACCAATGAGGGACTTGAAGATTGTTACCTACAATTTTTATATAGACTCTGCGGTGAAAACAGCGGTAGAAACTACGCTGAACTGTAGACCGTGGATAGAAGATAACTCTCATAATAGTGTTCAAAAGTGATGATGATGGATTGGATTTATATAACGCTTTTCAAGGCACCCAAAGCGCTTTACAATGCCACTATTCATTCACTCTCGCATTCACAAACACTGGTGGAGGCAAGCTACGGTTGTAGCCACAGCTACCCTGGGGAACGTGACTTATATTTATTTGCCTGGTTGGTAACTAACCAGTATAATACAAATGGATATTTTAACACTGAAAGCTGTCTAGTGTCAAAGGGAAGGTGTTATCCACTGTCAGTTTAACAGCTTAACAAGCTGATGATGTGTCTGATGTTTTTGTGCCCTTGAGGTGATAAATGCAGCTACACCTCTTTCTGTTTGTTTTTTTTGTTTTTTTTTATTAAATAACACTTGGACATCAATGAGGCATGTAAATATAGGGTATATATTCAGAAACTTGAGTTTACTACTAATGCTTTCCTTTTACAGACCTATGGGATCATCTTACATCCACTATGCCGAGTCCTCTATGAAGAATGGCTTTGGCTTGAAATATCTGCACAAGTTTTTCAACATCCCGTTCCTTCAGCTGCAGGTTATTGTTTTGTTTTATGTGCTGAATATTTGATTTATTTTTATTTATAATATCAGGTTTTCAAATGCTATAATTTTTTATTATGATTTATTTATTGTAATGGAAGACAAAGCACACCTATTTCATCTCAGCACGTGCCCAGGTAATCATGCCATGTGTTTGTGTGCAGAGGGAGACCCTCCTGAGGCAGCTGGAGACCAACCAATTGGACATGGATGCGACACTGGAGGAGCTCTGTGTCCAGCAGGAGACTGAAGATCAGAACTATGAGATGTATGCTCATCTTTATTCTCTCTGACAGCCTGTGCACTGCTGTTACTGAGCCACTAGAGGGACTAGATCAAAAGCTTTATTTCCCCAAATTCTTCCCCAGTCTATGTAAAATATTATGTGTCCTCACTTTTTATGCATTAGTTGCTCTCATGTCCACTGTTGGGCTTACACGAGTGAGCTGGGTGCACACTACTACTTCCATCTTCTAGCAGTTGAATTTAACAGATTTGTAAAATGAACTACACATCTGTGTACATTTCCTTCTACTGAGTTTTTCCTTACTCTAGTTTCTAAACTGTATCGATGGCCTCAGATGTTATTCAGAGTCTCTTAAAAGTCCTGTTGTGATATCTGCAGTTTCCTGGAGAACTTGGAGTCTCGCAGTAAGGGCTATGGTTCCCCTGGTCCAGCCAACGGTCAGAGTCCCTCATCAGGCTCTCAGTCCCCCATTGTCCCTCCCAGTGGGGCCTCCACCGGCAGCTCCAGTCCCAGCACTCCACAGCCACCAATCCCTTCCCAGCCACTCCCACAGTCACCATCTGTGTCCACAACCTCTCCTCCGCCTCCCACAGCAGCAGCAGCTGGCGGGGCAGCTTCACCTGCTGCTGAGGTAAAATCATTGGCCCAGTCACCCGAACACCTTCAGTCACCAGCTGCAGGAGCGTCGGGCCCACAGAAACGCAGCTTCATCTCCCGCTGGTTTGGCTCATCCCCAGCCACCGAGGCTTCTGCCTCAGCACCAGGTCAGTCCTACACAGCACTCGCACAGCAGAGTGCTCCATGTAGTCTCTACACCAGCCATCTGTGACAATATTTCTGTCTATTCACAGCCATTAGCACATTCGTCCACGTAGCATTACAGTCCAACACTGCAATTTTGCACTCAGGTTAAGTGGACCAACACTCTCAATTATAAACGAATTCAATAACAGTAAATCATGAGTAGCAACCAGAGGTTTGATCCCAGGACATACACACCATGACATGACCATGCACTGCTGCTGGTTGAAGCAAATTGTGGCCATGACAAACCTGCATATGAATCACTCAGTGGCTTATGTAGACACAGAGGAACTGCAGGCGTATATAGAGATGCTCATTTTTGGATGCTGTTTACAGGTCAAAAAAATTAATCAGTTTAAATCTGCAGGGTGCTGCTGCAAGCCCCTCTCATCAGCAAATGTAAGGGCGGTGTGACTTTTCCATGGACAGGAAGAGAACAGCTGGCAGCACAACGTGGGAAGCTTACATGCAAAGATCAGTCTGTCCATTTACAGCTTCTGCTCCACCTCAGCTGGAGTCCCTCTTCTTGAGGGGTTAAAATAAAATTAAAAAAACGTGATTAATATTTATATTTCAGGATGAAGTATTTTTGAAAGATTCCATCATTTAAAGTGGAAAAAAATCTTACTTTATAATATTTTTGCAGGAGTTTTTGCAAAGCTGCCACTTTTTTGTCCTTAGGGCATTGAGTGTGACAGTTTCTTGGTTTTTGTTTTTTTTTTGTTGCAAAGAGAGGTGACTATGACACTTCAAAAAAAAAATAAATAAATAATGAAAAACAATGTTGCTGCCAATCAGTCTCATTTTAGGGCCTATTGAAAATAATCAAATATTCCTTGAAATGTATTTCATGGAAATTATTGTTGTTCTTCTTTGGGGGGTTTTTTTGTTTTTGTTTTTTTGATAAAAATCAGTGGAGCTATATAAACATACTGGCCTTCAAATCATTAAAATCCATTAAATATTATTAATATTGGATATTAAAAGTTCAGACCGAAGTAGTTTGAAAAGACTGAGTCATTTAAAGTGGAACAAATATTACTATATAATATTTTTACAGCACTTTTTGAGAAGCTCCACTGTTTTGTCTTTAGAAAGAGTCAAAGACGAGAAGAGTGAGGATTTTAAAGAATCATCTAAGGGTTAAGAAAGCTGTTCAGTCACATCCGTCAAATCTTGATAAACTAGAATGTAGTAAGCTAATGAACACATTCAATGGAGGTTGTTATATCAGTTACTGAATAAAGAGTTCACTTTGAGTTTTCTTTGTCCTCCGGGCACTGAGAGTATCCAGACCAGCTTTAGAATATATTTGTTGACCGTAACTGAAACTGCCAGGTCCATAGTAAGTAGTCGCAAGGTTTGAGACTTGGGAGTTGAGAAATGCGGAGCATTTAAAAGGATCAAAAGACTGGCTGGTGTTGGAATGTCATGTGATTTCAGTCTTTCCCTGCAGTTTCTGTATAATTAGCTAAAAGCAAACACACAGTGCTTCTGCTTTGGAGCTTTTGAACTTTAAAGCGTAGATTTTTATTCTGAGTCATTTTGCTCTCAGTCAAAAATTGTCTCAATGTTTTCCTCAGAGGAGCCTCCTGTACCAGTGTGTCCTGCTAAGGTGCAGAGTGTGGATGATTTTGTGCCAGATGAGAGACTGGACAAGAGTTTCTTGGAGGACAGCCTGCCCTCCAAGACCAAGGTGCCCCAACCTGCAGCAGCTCCCACTGTGGACAGTGACAGGTGAAAATTTTCACAAATACTTCTGACTTGGCCTGTTTTTACTTTTAGAAAATACTCTTTGTCAATGTTTTACATTTTACCTTCTTTATTCGACATTTAGAAGAGGTTGAATTAAATTTTTAAATGTTTTACTACATTGTTAGTCACTAAGTGTCTGCTTTCGGTCACCTCTTCAAGCCTCTTTGAACCAACTTTTCGTGTTCTTGCTTCAACCCAGTGATGGTGAGGATAGAGGAAACCCCATGGTGTCCAGTTTCCAGGATGAGCTTGACCCTGATGATACTGAGCCAAGCCTTTCCAACTCTAAGGCCCTCCCCCCCATTAAAGATATCACTCTGAGCAGTGACGAGGAGGAGGGAATACCAACAGCGCTTGTAATCTCACAGGATCAAGACCTGGAAAGTAAACCTGAGCTCAAAGCGTAAGTCAAGAAATTTCATTAGTGACACAAGTGATATACTGCTCAAAAAATTAAAGAAACACTTTTTAATCTGAGTTTAGCATTAAGTCAGTGAAACCTCGGGGATATTGATCTTATCAGTTAAGTAGCACAGGAGGTTGTTAATCAGTTCACTTAACAAGAGGTGACCTAGAAGGGCAACAATGCGACAACAAAGCAGGAATAGTTTTACTGGTGGAGGCCACTGGCATTTTCTGCCTCCTGATCTTTTCTGACTGTTTTTCTCTAGTTGTATGCATTTGATTAGGGCCAGTGTCACTACTGGTAGCATGAGGTTATATCAGGACCCCGCATAGGTTGCACTGGTAGTCCAACTCCTGCGGAATGGCACATCAATACGCACACTTGCAATAAGGTTTGCTGTGCCTCCCAGCATAGTTTCAGGAACATAGCGGAGAATACAGGAGACAGGCAGTTACTCTGTGAGAGCTGGACAGAGTCACAAAAGGTCCTTCACCCATCGGCAGGTCTAGTATTTGCTCTTTTGTCCCAGAAGGAACAGGGTGAGCTCTGCCAGAGCTACAAAATGACCTCCAGCAGGCCACTGATGTCAGTGTCTCTGAACAAATCATCAGAAACAGACTTCATGAGGGTGGCCTGAGGGCTCAACATCCTTTAGTAGGGTCCTGTGTTCACTGCCCAACACCATGTAGCTCGATTGGCATTTGCCATAGAATACCAGAATTGGCACCACTAGCACCCTGTGCTTTTCAGAGACAAGAGCAGGTTCACCCTGAGCACATGTGACAGATGTGAAACAGTCTGAAGAAGACCTGACATCTCCTCAGACCTGACATGGGCTGCCCACATTCAGGTCCAGACCAAAAAGGCTAGGCAGCGCCTGTA
>NW_005187568.1:1010772-1015772 GCF_000239375.1 Pundamilia nyererei
CTACATTTCACTGTGTGTTATACTTGTATAACTATGCATGTGACAAATAATAAAGAACCTAGAACCTAGAAGCCATGGAGAACGTTATTCTGTCTGTAACCTCGTTAAACTTGACTGGTTTGGTAGTGTCAGAGAGGGACATATCAATGGAGGGACACACAGACCGCTATAGGGCTAGGCAGCAGCACCCTGAGTGACGCTAGGTATCACGTTGAAATTCCCGGGCCCACTGTCAGACCCTACACTGGTGCAGTGGGTCCTGAGACATCAGCTGTCATCTCATTAGGAGCAATACCCCAACGTTGTCACACATACATACAAGCACATACAAGCACATACAAACATACAGCCATACAAACCACTGAGTACCATTTTTTTCAATGAAATTTTGACAAAATGGTTTATCCTGCTGCATCACTTCTTCACTTTGAGTTTTGAGGTGTCACTGTAGGTTGATGTGTAAACGATGTGGCATCCCTAACGCATGACCCAGTACATATCAGTGTAGATATGCAGCCTATCCCCCCCCCCTTTCCCCCATTGTGATCTGATATGTTTTTTGTTTTGTTTTTTTACGTGTTCCTTGAATCAGGCCTATAATCACAAAACCAAAGGTGACATCTAAAGCTCCGGATCCCCAGGGCCAAACCACACCACCCATCTCCCTCACTTTAACTCCCGCAGCAGAGCAGCCAGCCCGACACCAAGGCAAGAAGAAGGGAAGCACACCCAAAGTGGAGGACTCTGACACAGACCCTGAGGCTCCTGTGGCTCAGCAAATGCTCTCGTTTGTGATGGATGACCCTGACTTTGACTCTGAAGCATCAGACACACCTAAAATTGCAAAGGTAAACAAAGATACTTCCACTATGAGGCCAGTTCAGGTCACAGATCTGGAAAGCAAAATCTGCAACAGAAATTAAATAGATGAAAAGTCAATTAAAACTTTTATGTTCTGCTTCTTTAATGAATATACATTTGCATCCCTTTTGAATGGAGGATACATTTCCAGTCAGGGATGAGCTTCTGTCTGACCTCTCTGATGATGACATGCAGTTAGCCAAGGTGCCAGAACCCCTAAAACCCACTGTGATCACCTTCAAACCCAAGGACGACACTGACCTGTTTGGTCTCGGGATCCAAGAAGAGCCTCCTGCAGCCAAGGAAAGCAGCGAGGATCAGGAAGGCAAGTCCTTAAATATTTGTCGATGTAACTCCACATTTGATTAGCTGATGAGCAGGCAGATTAGGTCAACAGAACCCTTTAGATTCAATTGATATTGCACAGTGACTTCAAGGTGCTTGATATTGTTATGTAAAGACCCCACAATAACAGAGAGAAAACCCCAACAGTCAGACAAAAGATGCATCATGGAAGAGACCCAGAGTTTAATATTAACTGATTGTTAAATGCAGAGAGGTGTGTAAGCACATACTGAGGGAGAAAGGTAACTGAAGAAGAAATACTTAATGCATCATGGGAATCCCCCAGCAGCCTACACCTATTGCAGTATAACTAAAGGAGGATTCAGGGTACATGCTTTAGCAAAAAGGAAAGTTTTAAGTCTAATCTTAAAAGTAGAGATAGTGTCTGTCTCTCAAATCCAAACTGGAAGCTGGTTTCATAGAAGAGGGGCCTGAAAACCAAGGGCTCTGCCTCCCAATTCTACTTTTAAATACTCTAGGAACAACAACTAACCCAGCTGTCTGAGAGCAAAGTGCTCTGATGGGGTGGCCTAATTATGCGAAACGTTGTACGTGATGAGAAGGATTTTAAATTTCATTCTGGATTTAAGGGAGCCAATCAAAAGAAGCCAGTATGGGAGAAATATGCTCTTTCTAGTTCCTGTCAGTACTCTTGCTTCAGCATTTTGGATCAACCGAAGGATTTTCAGGGAGTTTTTAGGACATCCTGATAATGAATAATTACAATAATCCAGCCTAGAAGTAATAAATGCATGAACTAGTTTTTCAGAGTCACTCTGAGACAGCAGGTTTTTTTTAATTTTACAAAGTAAGACAGCCTCACGTATTTATTTAATATGTATATTGAAGGAAATATCTTGGTCAAAAACAACTCCATTACTCAGTGTTAACTGAGACCAGGGTAATGCCATCCAGAGTATTGGTCTAGACACCATATTCTAAGATTTTTAGGGCTGATTACAGTAACGTCAATTTTATCTCAATTTAGAAGCAAGGATGTAATTGTTTCATGTTATTAAGTGGTTAAAACAATTGTCCTTTTTTGAAATGGTCTGTTCTGCTGGTTTTGTTAAGAAACTGAACTTTAACATAAAACGTATTTAAAATGACTCCATCAGATGTTCACCACTTGTGAGAGTGCTGTATGCATGTGCTCCTCTTTCAGAGAAAGAAAGCAAGCACTCCTCCAAGGAAAAGAAGAAAAAGAAGAAGAAGAGCAAAGAGGTAAACTTTTTGTTGATATTACATACTGTAAGGACTTTGTGTCTAAAGAAGAGAAATAAAACAGTTTTTCTCATTGACCATCGAGTGTATAGTATCTATTAGAAATTGAATGCCTGGTACTGAGCTGTGGTGACGGTCGGTGAGCAAGAGGATAGTGTGGAGACATTGCTGCTACAAAGGTGTATGTAAAATGTTAAATGATTATTTGTAAAGATTTGAATGAAAATTCAAAGACATAATGAGTGGACATTCTTATCTAACACACTCACCAGTGAGGGGTCAGACGCTTCAGACTTCAAACTTGATTTAAGTCTTTAACTGCAAGTCTGCAAACCGCAGGGGTTTTTTTTTCCTTTATTAAAAAGATTCTGTTGTTTTGCTATGAACGTGAACAGAACAGAAATAGAAAAGTTCAGCTTTTTATGTCGTGAACAGCCTCTGAGGTTCTGCCGGCGAGTCCTACAGTAAACTGTGTGCCGTCACTTACAGGAGGATGAAAAGAGCAAGAAGAAACACAAACACAAGAAAAGGGAAAAGGATGAAGCTGCAGTGCCCGATGAGAAGGAGAAAAAGAAAAAAAAATCCAGGACCAAGAAAACCGAAGTGGATGAGCTGGAGGACTTTCTGGGCGGTGGGGCAGCATCAATCAAAAGAGATGATGGCGATTATGAAGAGCTATAAGAGCTCCTGCAGAAGGGTGGGTTGTTGGTGGTTTGTATGTGCATAAAGCAGCATATCCAAGCCATACACTGTATACAAGGCTAACAGCACCCAGGTAAAATAAGCCAGGGCTCTGCTATGTTTGACCTGTATATTACGTTTGTTACGTTTGTTTTTCCCATCTGCGCCTGTGCTGTCACTTCCGTTCCAACCACTAAGAACAGGCTGGGACACCCACATGTACTGTAGTGAGTGGTAACAGAAATACGATGATCAAGGTGGCCGCAGCTCAGCTCTTTGTACTCTGACGCATTTAAATATGTTGGAATAAGGTTTTATTTGACATCATCCACTCCACGAACCAGCTGCTGTAAATAAAGCTTAACCATTTAGTCTGAATGTTGGTGTGGTTGGTGTAATAACTGAGAGCATGCTCAGAGTGAGAAGTGACTTCTTAAAGAATCCATTGTGTTCTTTCTCTTTGTTTCTTGAGCTTAATGGTTAATGGTAATTTTAGTCTTGTGTCTAAATATGAACACTGGAGGAGAATTTAGATGATTTAAGAAGGCCTTCCTGTTTTTTCACACTCCTAAAGTTCATCATCCTTGCAAAGTTGGCTGAATCTGAAACTGGATATTTTTCTTTCTCATGGCCTTCTGTGTTTAACTCAACATTAGGCTCTTTGTGCTTGTGTTATTATTAAATTATTATTATTAAGCAAGATCATCTCAGTGGGATCTGTTTGGTAGGTTTCTGGTGCCGTCTTGCTTCCAGATTTTTCTTCTGTGAGAGTAAGAACAGCAGCGACTGTTTTCTGGAGCTTCCTTTAACAGCAGCTTTAGCTCCTTCTCCCTGAACAGCAGGAGTAAGTTGATGGTTATTTTGAAAGCAGGACACCTTCTAATCTGTGTTCTTAGCTGTATGTATTTTAGAAGGAGCTGTTAACAAAGGCCTTCAATAAGCAAATCTCTCAATTCAGCAGCCATCTTGAATCGGATCTGGGGGCTTATTTAAAAACCGCTTTGAGACTGGGGAGAGAGCCGCGACTCTGCTACTACTCACGCCTACAGCATAGCAAAGGAAGCTGTTACTAACCTCTACTGTGTGCATGTGTCAGTGCAACAACATGATTGGCTAAAGTGTTTCTCATTTCAACTGTTGACTGGCTCTTTAGACTTGTAAATCTTGTACACAGTGTACATCTTCTCCTTAGTGATCTCATACGGACAGAAGGTCAAGCAGGGCCAGAGCTGTGGCTATTTTTTTTTTGGACATGATATCGGACAAAGAGTAGAAAAAATGTCTGAAATGGAGCATTTAAAGCAGTCTGAAGCCTCACTGCCACTTCTGCATACTGATTTGAAACATCCCACTAACTGGAAACATCCAGAAAAGTATTTGCAAGTGACTGATGTTATCAAGACATCACCACCAAACAGGAACGCAAAGTTTCCGCAGGGTTAAATCTCAATACATTTGAATTACATACGAATCTGCTTTGAGGCGTCCATGACCCTCACAGTCCATGATTTTTTTTTTTGTTTTTTTTGTTTTTTTCCCACATAAAAGCAAGCTATGTGTGATTCCAGTGCTAAATTCTCTTCCTGTTTTCCGATTGCCTTAACGGAGGTTTACTACAAGGGAATGATGTGCAGCTGTCCTCGTGAACCATTTCAAGTGTTCTTACTGTAATCTGTTGGCTAGCTCGGTCAGGTTAAGAATGTTGTCCTAGCCTTTTGTTATAGGTGGATCTGTATCATCTTTAAATTCTGTTTAAAAGATTGCAGTGACTTGGTTGTTTGCTTTGGTGTCACTCTCAGTGGAGTTTTGTTAACATTCCCAGGACTTTTACTTTATTTATTGCTTCCATTTTGTTGTTTTCTTTGCACGTTTTGTGCCCAGACTTTGCT
>NW_005187568.1:1021482-1023293 GCF_000239375.1 Pundamilia nyererei
CCTCCAAAGAATGTCTTTTAACAACCACAGGTATCAACCCCTGGTGGCTTCAAAACAGTGCAAAGAAACTTTATGCTTCACATTAGCCAGCTTACAGTTGGACATTTTGTGAAAACCATATGTAGGGTCATTGGCTAACAATATACAGAACTGTGAAGCCACTCCTGCTGTGAATTGTTGCTCTATTTTAAAAAAAATGATTTGAATTGAACATTTTCATTGGCAATTGTAATTTAACTGTTGTTTTTTCTCAGTAATTGATTAGAATTTCAGATTGAATAATTCAGTTATTCCATTACATGTAAAGACTCTGCCAACGCTCCTCGTGCCAGCATTTCACAGCAGAGATTCTGCATTTTCATACTCCTGCTCAGTCACAGCTCTGCCCACGTCGTCATAAAGTCCGTCTGCTTTCTGAGGGAAGACCAGAAAAAGATGTAACACCTGTAACTCTTCATGCTGTTGAAATGTTTCAAGATATGGAAAGTTTAAGTTTACCTTAAAAAGGTGTTTTTTTGTTGCTATGAAAGAAAAGTCGGAGAGTTTAGTGAACCCACCATGGTTACATGCTACAACACGATGCAGTGACCATTGTTTATTATTCATGAAATATTAAAACAAGCACTAAAATTCTTACATTGCAAAATGGTTCATCTCACGCAGCACAAATATCTTCCCTTACCATCATTTATTATCTGAAGGACTCATTAGAAGTGAAGAACATAAATGAATAAATGAAGGCCTGTCTCTACAGCTGATGGTGAAGAACCTGAATCCAGAATGTGCAAACAAAGATTTCATCTGACTAATTTTCATCAAACATGATATTCTTAATTTCATTTTCAGCTGTCTTGGTCTAGGTCGTTGACCCCAAGTTTTGAATTTGGGAGGTCTTGGGGTTTGTTCTCATTTCTTTTTCCATATCTTTGTATTATAATTCTGTTGTCCTGTTCTATAGTTTTTTTTTTTGGTTCATCCTAGGTTAAGATGAGATTTGGGTTGGACCTCCATAGTCTTCTTCTTTTCTTTTTTCCTGTGCCTCTGAGTTTCATTATCTCTATTTTTGGTTTCTTGTTTGGTTAACTTAGTTTCCCTTTATTTCCACTCTGTGTTCCTTATTAGGTTAGGCAATGTTTAGTTATCATCTTTTGTGTTTCCTTTCTTTCCTCCCTAGTCAGTCCTGTCTTTGTGTGTTTATTCTCCTGTTGCTCTGTCAAGTTTGTTATTTCCTGTTTTATTTTGATAGTCTTCTGTTTCATGTGTATTATTTTCAGTTTTGCTTCGCCTGTCTCATCACTCAGATTAGTGACAGCTGTGTTCCCGCCTGTGGCCCGTCTCCCTTGTTATCCTCCTTGGCTGTGTCCCAATTCAGAGACTGCATGCATGGAGTATGCATTTTGAGACCTATTATGGCACAGCGACGCAACGACGGCTGTCCCAATTCGAAGTGCACTCCAAATGTGCCGTCGATTTCCCCAAACATCAAGCATCGTCCGGTGCACGCCTAATGGTCCCATATATCCCACAATTCATAGAGCGGCGGTGGGTGTGGATAGTTTTGCCGCAAAATACGGCAGACGGCAGAAGCGGAGCGGCCGAAGAGTAAACTTTTAAAAGTACTGAATATTATGTCACTTATTTATGTGCGAATGTTTAATAATGAAGAACATCAAAACATTACTGTTGGCCACATGTCGGCAAAGTTATGTGACATTAGCGATGTTTGTACTTTCAACGTTAACTTGGTTTAGAGCCTTTACTTTAAAATATACACCGTTCAACAGTTGACCTTAATCCTACAGAGAATGTGA
>NW_005187568.1:1025552-1027725 GCF_000239375.1 Pundamilia nyererei
GATTCTTAAAAATATGATGTATACATGAATGATAATATTGTAAAACTGTTCTTTTTGTTTTCTTTGTTTTTAATATATCAACAGCTCTAAGCTCCACTAAAAGTTAACATGTATAAATCTTTTAACTCTCAAAATCCAATAAATTGCTGTGTTGTTGTTGTGCTCCTGTCTTCCTTCCCTCTTCCCAACTGGTAAAGGCAGATGCCCGCCCCTCCCTGAGCCCGATTCTGCAGGAGGTTTCTTCCTGTTAAAGGCAACTTTTTTCCTTCCTGCAGTCGCCAAAGTGCTTGCTCATAGGGGGTCATGTGATTGTTGGGTTTTTCTCTGTATGTATTATTGTAGGGTCTATCTTACAATACAAAGCACATTGAAGCCACTGTTGTTGTGATTTGGTGCTGAATAAATAAAATTGAATTATAATCTGAAAGGAATGAGAACAGGATGGATGGATAGATAGATGTTTTCTAAGTTTTATACTTCATGTAGTTGTGTCACACAGCACAATTTTTCTAACTTTAGCTTCAGTGCAATAACTGTGTGTCTGTTGTGGTGAGGTATAAAAATATCTTACTTTTCAGGTACATGCGGGTAAATGTGGTCACTATGGGCAGCAGAGGGAGCAGAATCCAGCGAATTAAACTCCAGATATATGAAGCAGTAGCTGCAGGGGGTTTCAGAAAAAGCATGTGGTTTGTATACATGTTGTGAAGCCCATGAGCACTATAATGACATTTACTTGCTTATCCACATTTTTGGCACTAGAACAGGGAAACTACTGACTTGTCAGTGTTTTAATATCTGTTTGCACATCCAGCTGACACACTGCAACACAAACACTATGTTACTAACTCCACTTTGGTCTCCACCATCTCCAGAGATTAATATATGGCTAGTTATGCTTACCACCTGGCCTATTATTAATTTATGCTAATCTAACCAAACAAAATTTGTGGTGTGCAAAATTAGGAACTAATCCCAGAAATCCTAGTTAACACAAAGTGCTGAGCAACAGTCCCAAATCTTAACTGGGCTTACAATCATAGAAAACTATGACTCCCATAAATACTCATATTAGAACATCACCTTTTGTAATTTTTTAAATTATGAAAGCTTAACATGCACATAACATTGAAATATCATCTTATGCTTACAGTTGTGGATGTAGCCTTCAGCCAGCTTGATGATGGTGCCATTCCTGCTCAGCAAACCACACCAGTACACTCCTTGTTTCTGGTTTGGCTCCAACACTTCCACAGTGAAGGAGCTCACATCCTGGGTCACCTTCAGTTTCCCTCCATCCACCAAGCGTTCACTGTGACTGAAGGTGAGGCCGGTGCAGCACTCGGCAGAGTTCTGCTGACACCAAACCCTCAGAAGGCTCTTGTACTTCACTTCATAAGGACATGTCAGCTTCTGCCAAAACAATGCCTCACAGGTACCTGCACAGTGACATTGTTTAGGTGTGGAAATAATTTTTAAATGCTTTCTGGGGCTCTACTAAAGTTTTCCTTTTGATGTTGGTTGTTTTTCACTCAGTTTCATTCCAGTACTTGTAGATATTCATTTGAATAGGAATGGGTTTTTTTTGTTTTGTTAAGCCATACTGTTTCATACTGACCTGTTAATACTCATGTACTAAGATATATTAGTAATAGCCAGTACTAAGTAATACAATAACAATACTCTAAAAGCCCACATAAACAGATTACAAGATAAAGTACAAGTTGATAGTTTATGTTTATTCTTTCTCACAGTTTTAAATAATAATAATATCACTAAATGTAATTATGCAAAAGAAATTGTGTACCTCTAAATGATAGAAGATAATTTTCCTTCATCATATACCGAATGGCACTGATGCATAGTTTAATCTACTTCCGTTAGTGGCTCAGACAGGCACTATAATAATCTACAAAAACAAATATTTAAGCTCTAAGATATGATTTCAAGTTCTCTGTAATGATGATGTGTATGCTTACCTGTTGCCAAAAGAAATACTGAAATCAGAATATGCATGATCCAAACACCGAATCTGATTATACTCAAGTCTAATTTATTAAACAGGAAGAGGTGCTTTTAATGGCAACTGACAGGAAATATTTGGCCACAGAGATGTTGCCTGCCTTTCATGGTGAGGGGATGATTTACTTGATACTTGAAATGTGCAATTCAC
>NW_005187568.1:1028151-1041712 GCF_000239375.1 Pundamilia nyererei
TTTGGCTTTTAATTTGAAAAATGAGTCAGTACAGTACAGTACAAGTCAGTATCGACGTTTGCCATTGGTCCTTCTTTCAGCCAATGGCGCAAACTCTTGTAGGCTCGTCTCTCTCCGTGTCCACGTGAGTAGCGTGGGTTAGCTACTAGCAATAAACACATCATGGTAAGTTAAAAAATTGTAAGGTTTGTGCGAGCGTTAATTTGTGTTTTAGTTTGATACCAAAACGAGATTGTAGAGGTCGAAGCTGACACAGAAGCCAGGCTCAAGGCGGATGTACCGAGCGCATTTCCCCACCCGAGTGTTAGCACGCATTCACATAGAGCCATAGAGCACAGCAGTAAAGTTCTGTAACTGGTAATGTTGAAATACTAGAGTACTGTTTAAACGCTTTATTTCGTTCCAACTGCGTTTTCTGTATCGTCACAGACTGGTGTATAACTGGGAAAAATAAACCCACGAAGCCTATGTAATGAGTGGAAAAAAAAAATTGCTCGTTGGTCAAGAAGCGTGAGTTTTCTAATCAAAACAAAGATAGCAGCTCTCAGAAATATGACATTTTGTGCTCACTTTAGGAGTGTCAGAAAGAAATAATTGAGAATTACGTGTAACCTTTAGTGAATTCTCACAAATGTGTTATTAAAATGTGACTGATGAAGATACAATCTTGATTGCCAGACACAGAACAGTGAAGGGCGAACCCCTGTAGGTTATTAAATGTGAATTAACGGGACACTGTATGTGCTTTTTTTTTTTTTTGTAACTGAACTTTTATGTCTGTGTACCTTGAAAATAGAACATAGATAAAGTGGGGTTTATGTTCAAATGCCAGGGTTTTTGAGAATTGTTTAATCATTTATGTCACAGAGTTTAATGAAATAAATCCACAGACTCTTCTGTTCTTCTCAGTTTAAGGAGTCTGTTCATCAGTGTCATTTGAAGTCATTTGTATAAATAAATTACTGGGTAAGTCTACGGAGAAAGGGACTGGATTGAATGTTAAAATTAGAACAGTAACAATCACAATGCACTTTTAGTCGTTGTAAAATCAGCATCTGTTTTTGTTTTGTTTTTTAATTCCAAAAAGAGTGTCTTGGGTTTAACTCCCAACTCCAGGGGGTTATATGAAGTTGCTGCTATTATTGCGCTACTTTTCATTCCTTTTAATCCAGGTTAATGAGCTGAGTGAATTGTTAGTGGCTTCCTCATTTTAAAATTTCTCCAAGTTAGAGTAACTGCTTTTAGATCCTTAATTATATGGGGTGGCTGTGGCTCAGGAAGTAGAGCAGGTCTTCTACAAATCAGAAGGTTGCTGGTTTGATCCCTGGCTCCAGTCCAGACAACGTATCCTTGGGCAAGATGCTGAAGCTCGAGTTATGAAACACTTTAAGTGCTCAAGTTAACTAGTGTTATATAAGAACCAGTCCAAAGTGACCTTAATTCAATTTAAATTATCTTTTTTTTACTTAAGTAAAATTTTTACTGTAGGAAGATTTAAGCATAGACCTGTTCAGATATGTTCAGTCTTTCTACTTATGTGTCTGCCATTATGTATTAAGTTTTTACGATTATAAGTTATTTCTAATTTCGTCTTGTTTTCTCACTAACTTTCAACAAAGTCCCTTACCCATTTTTCCTAAGTTGTGTGAGATGTGTAGACATGTTCAGATATTGTGGCAAATGTCATTTTGCAAGGTAATGTCATTATGTTAAGAGGCCTGTCTTTGGAGTAATTTGGTGTAATGTTTGCGTAGCTGCGTCGAGAGGTGAGACTGAGGCGGGAGTACCTGTACAGGAAGGCACAGGAGGACAGGCTCCGAACAATAGAGGAGAAAAAGCAGAAGCTGAAGGGTGCCCTCGACGGTAGGTTGGCGTGATCATTAAGATCCTTTTTCCAACTACATTTTGCTTGACCAGAGTTGGCACCAAAATGCTCTGACCACACAGAAGTAAAACATCTTTTACTTCTCTGCAGAAAATCATCTCCTTCCCACTGAGATACGCAAAGAAGCTCTTGAGCTACAGAAACTAGTGGAGTATGACGACGAAGGGGCAGAAGGCAAGTGTCGTGAATTCTTACTATCAGCAGCATTTTGTCAGTTTTCCTCACATTTTGTTCACTCATAAATGTTGGTGTTTTCTTGTGCGCGCAGGTGTCAGCTCTCATGTGGATGATGAGTATAAATGGGCTGGAGTAGAAGATCCTAAAGTCATGGTCACTACATCCAGAGACCCAAGCTCCAGGCTCAAAATGTTTGCCAAGGTTAGATCACTTTCTGAGCACAAGCACGTAGAGGCATCTAAAACCTCAATGACAGAATTAACACAAAACATTTACTACAGCACATATTTAATGGCATGTGCAGTTATTTCAACCCTGGTTCTTCATAGTTTTCAGAGATGTTTCTGTATATTACAGATGAAAAATGGAAACACATGAAAAATTGAAAGAGATGTTTTATAATTTCCAAATATAGAACAACGTCTACAGGGCTCGCAAAATCGCTAGCCCGACGTCCCGGGGCTAGCGATCTTGCCAGTCGGGCTACCAAAATCTATCTCTGCCCTGCCCGTCGGGCTATCATAGAAAGGAAAAATATATGTCAATGCTTTTGCATTCTTTCAGAAATGTAGCTGGGTAATTATGTCATTGGCATCGGTGACCCACTGTCAATATGTGACATATTGAAATCGCGTTTGAATTTGCACTTGTTTTTTGCTTTCACTTTGCAATCGCGCGAACTGTGTATAGAGAGCGACAGCACTGATTGGTGAGTGATGATAATTTGTGCACCAATTCCTCTGACATCGTCTTATCATTTGTTAGCTTACTATGCAAACATGACAAGTGAAATCTCCTGCAGCTCAAACATGTGAGAGGTTGATCGCGCAGAGAATCGCTGAGCGTTATGTGAGTGCCTGTGTAAAAGCAGCAGGATATATATTTTAGTTCTGCTGAGCCAAATAAGACAGGTCAGGGTGAAGAAGTGACAGCCAAAGAAAAGCTTACCACAAAACGGAAAAGTTATAACAAATCAGACTATAAGGCAAAAAGAAAGTGCAGCTTTATGGTTTCATGGACAAAAGAATTTCTGTGGCTGCAATACGACAAGCTAAATAACCAGGGCTGCACATAAGTGGTCCGCAGGTGCGCATTCGCTGTCAAAAAAAAAAACGCGCACAAGATAAGAAGTTGCAACGCGTGTTTGCATACATAAGATTTTCTGGAGGAGGACAGACATTTGTTTAGAACTCTTAAAGATGTCGAAGAAGCAAGCTCCTTTAAGCAATTACTTTGGTGTTCCTCCACCTCCAAAGAAATGTCAGAAGGAGTCCGAACCACAAAAGAAGCGCGTATTCTCGGAAAAGTGGTTGCAGGAGGTGAGCTGGCTTCAAACAAATGATGAACGCACAGAGATGTGGTGCAGAATGTGCCATGAAAATCCCACTCTAGCGGACAAAAACAGTGCTTTTATATGGACGCAAACGCGCGTTGCAACTTCTAATCTGGTGCGCGTCTTTTATTTTGACAGCGAATGCGCACATGCGGACCACATATGTGCACCCGTGTAAATAACATAATGTTCTGCCGGGTGTGTCGTTGGTTTTCCCTCGATTTCTGAGTCGACAAGCGCCTTTGATACTGGGACCAGTTTTTCAGTGGAAATTTCAAATTCAGGATCTGACACAGACTGATTCCATGTCCTACACAGTTCTTACAAGTTCATAGAAATTTCTGTTCAATTAGAACCAAGTATTTGAGTTGATGATTGTAATTTTTATACAATGTTGTAATTTGTGTTTCAACAATTTTTTGATTAATGTTTTGTTTCCGTTACAATATTATACTTTAATGTATAATTGTAATATTGTAACAGAACAAAACATCAATCAAAAAATTGCTCTCTTTTTTATTCGGGCTACTTAAATTTATTTTGGGCTACCAAAAACTGAAGAGTCCCTGCCCGAAGGGCTACCAGGGATTTGAAATTTTGCGAGCCCTGGTCTAAAACCAAGGGAGGTCCAGTATTAAAGAATTTAAATGGAGTTCTGTGAATGAAAAGATAAATAGCACAAATAGTGCTAACTTAGAAATATGGTGTTACATGGTGCTTTTGTTGACATTTGCATTAAAATGTAAAAAATACTGATATGCAGGCTTATTGACAGGCTTCAAAACTCTTTGAAGGATACAACTAATTTTTAATCCAACAATTCTCTAGCCCCTCCTTGAGCCTGGTCCTGCCAGAGGTTTCTTCTTGTATAAAGGAAGTTTTTCCTTCCCACTTTCGCCAAGTTTTTGCTCATAAGGGATTATTTGATTGTTTTGGATTTCTCTGTATTATTGTAGGAGCTATATTTACCTTACAGTAATATATATAAAAATTGATTGAAATTAAATTGAATATCTGCCCCCTTCTGAAATGATTGTCTGTGTAGGGAGCAGCTACACTCAAAGAGAGAAAAAAGGATGAAGGGTGCTTCTGTCTGTCGGCTTGATTTGAACGTGTGTGTGTGTTTCCATTAGTCTGTTGTTTGTTTGAGTGAAAAGGAGAGACAAGTGAGCCATTTAACATGTGAAAACGCGTAGTAAAACTAGGCCTTAACCTCCTAGGACCTGGCGTCCACATATGTGGACATCACATTTTGGGTTAGACCACAATACAAAATTTTGCTCTTTCAAATTAGCCATACAGTGGCACAGTTGTTGTTTCTCATTTTGTTTTTGTACTCAAGAAAAATGCTGCTGTGTTCAGACACCAAATAAAGAGTTTTGCACATCATTACTTAATTGTGACTCACAATAGCAAAGAGAAAAAATGCATGCCATGAAAGAGTTCGGGTCTTAGGAGGTTAAGGAAAAAAGGTGGATTGTTCAGATTAATAGGTTCTTGTTGACCACAGTATCATATGCAGATATTGTAGAAATAGCAAAAACATATTGTAATAAAAAGTAATAGATGGCATGAAACAGCAAGTGTGATATATTAATAAAATTGAAATGACAGCTGCCTCCTGTAAGTGGCTACATTGTGCTAGTTGGACTCATAAGCCCCGTTCCCATTAGCACCTACTCGGATCGACTCGCCACGACTCGACTCGGATTGACTGGTTTTCCATTACATTCAGATAGTACCTGTTATGCATGGCTGTCGTCATAGCAAAGCATCCAAGCGTCCCACAAAGTAATTACTATGTGACACGGACGCTACAGCAAAGGTATACACCGAGGCAAGAACATACCCACTGCTCAGTCTGTGACTTTTCGCCAGTCTCAGGGGACCACAGTGTTGTTTTTTGTAGTTATTTCCCTTGTTACTGGGATTCCAAAGTGGCGGTTCTGATGTTCGTGAATGAGATACTGTCATGACTCATCAAGTGACACTACTGACCAGCCAATCGGTGGCATGCAGCCTGACAACATCACATTTTAGTACCTGCTCAGATCGTTTGGAACCCAGGGCAAGCAGATACTAAAAAAGTACCTGCTGCCAGGTACTGTGACCTAAATGGAAAACCTTGAAAACTGTGGCGAGCCATGCTAAGTAGATACTAATGGAAAAGGGGCTTTAGTTCTGACAGATTTGGGTAGTTTGTCAGACCCCATAGTGATTTGTATTATGTGCTTTAGGCCATGTCCGCACTAATACGTTTTCGTTTGAAAACGCATCTTTTTCTCTCCGTTTTGGCCGTCCGTCCACAGATGGCGTTTTTGGTCAAGGAAAACTGAGCTTTTTGAAAATGCTCTCCAAAGCGACACACTTTAGTCATATGATGACCAATTAAACTAAAATAGTGGTGGCCTATCTTAATTATACAGCATTTGTTTTGTTTGCTCTCAATTTTGACAGCCCTATTAAAGATTAATATCAGTTTGTACATGCTTCAGATAGCTTTTCTTCAAATTCTTTAATTCTCACTCGCTTTTGCAACTTTGTACTCTCGTGTTACTCACAGCAACAACTCCACGTCATTGTCAGTCCATTTAAAAAAACTTGGTGCTTTTCCTCGACATTTTGCCACAATGGGCTTCAAAGGGCTGGAAAGTAAATAAATGGCAGACAGAAATGACACAGGTCGAATCATCTTACTTTACACACATGCGCAGTACTGGAATGTAAGCATTTTAGGTTGTTTCAGTGTGGATAAACAACTCTGTGAAAACCATAGTGTGGATGCGGAGCGTTTTTAGACGAAAACACAGTTTTCAAATTCATCCGGTGTAGATGTAGCCTTAGTGAGTTTGTGATCTGTGCAGATGTGTGACTTTTTACACTTTGTCACTGCTCCCTGACATGCACACACCTCTTCTGCGCTGCTTTTCCTAATTTGGCCACATATTGCATGCCTTGCTGTAGTTCTGAGTTTTTCTTGAGGCTTGTGGTCGGTGGTAAACTCTTCTGTCTTCTGAAGTTTTTGCTCTCTTTTAGCTGCACAAATACAGACAGTGATGCTGTATAAGGCGCTGCCCCAGCTATTGATAACAACCTGGGGTTCGGGTTTTATATATTTAAAAAAAAAAAGCAGTGTAGACCATGACCATTAAAAATTGAGTTGACAATAATACACGAATCCCATCTTGTATGTGATTCCAGGAGGTAAAGTTGATGTTCCCTGGGGCCCAGCGAATGAACAGAGGAAATCATGAGATCCCTGCATTGGTACAAGCCTGCAAAGCTAACAGTGTTACCGACCTCGTCATCGTGCATGAGACAAGAGGACAGCCAGGTATACTTGCTTTATTCACTTATTCATTTTGCTGCAAAGTCCACCCTCATTAACCCCACACTCAGTCATTTTGCTCTACAGGCAGGCTCTAATATGACAGAAACATTCAGTTCAGAAGAGCTTTAATGGTTACTCCCACTCAGCTTTCGTGGGGTATAAAGGACTATGTAGTTTTGTGTTCTGTATGCACAACATCCACCAACAGTGCTAAAACTGGTTGGTGGTTTCAGACCACATTGTACAGCTTGTTCATACATCCATTGCACATGTGCATTGCTGTTTTTTTTTTTTCTTTTTTCATTCTAGCTGCCCTATAGTCTTCACGTTAGGTCAACACTAGAGAAACAAACACAGTTTCTTTACCAATATGAAAACTCTGCACTTTTAAAATTTATAATGGAGTGTTTTGGGTTTTTGTTTAACTCTCAGTATTGACCATAATATTTGTTATTTTGCTTAGTTTTGTTTGTTCTTATATATTTACAGATGGCCTGGTGGTGTGCCATTTGCCATTTGGCCCAACAGCTTATTTCACTCTTTACAACGTGGTAATGAGGCACGATGTTCCCGACATAGGCACCATGTCTGAGGCCTACCCCCACCTCATTTTTCACAACTTCACCTCACGGCTCGGCAAGAGGGTGAGTGAGTGAGTGAGTGCTGGACAGCACATGCCTTGGATATTCTTTCTCACCGCTTGTTTGTGCGTACAACTAATTAATTCTACTCACGCAGGTATCCAATATCCTCAAGTATCTTTTTCCAGTGCCAAAGGAGGACAGCAGGCGTGTGATCACATTCGCCAACCAAGAAGACTTCATCTCTTTCAGGTGAGCATCAAAAGTGAAAATTCATATAAACAAAATGCTATTTGGGTTAAAGAGTAAGATATGATGCATTTATTTTTAACAGACATCACACCTATAAGAAAACAGACCACAAGAACATACAGCTGACGGAAGTAGGGCCCAGGTTTGAAATGAAATGTAAGTATGGAAAGTTACCGCTCTTCAGAGACTGAATTAACCATTGTTGACGTGGTTATATTTTCTCTGGAAATTCTTTGTTTTTCCATCTGTCACTACTTGATCCATAGCAGAAATCTGATTTGTTTTATACATAGGAGAAAGACTTTTTTTCCTGTCTTTACCTTTCACAATAAAAACCCTAGACAATGCATGGCTGCTGTCCTTACAGTAGTAGAGGGATTTCTTGTGATCAATGAAAGGTTTACAAAATTACATCAAAGCAATTTACACCTGATTTAAGGATTAAAACAACATGGTGTGTTTTAGTCCAATTTAGTCTGGTGGAAATTGTTTCAAATTGTGATTAGTTTGACTATGATTTCTGAAAGCATTGCCGAGCATGTGCAGTCATATTCATGAGAATCATGCTGCATAATGCAGTGCAGCCTCCGGGCCCGAACATCACAGCCATCCATGGCAGACACAGAGTTGTTCTGATTGGTTAACCTCTGCCCATTTGTACTTTTGAGAAACTCTTTTTATACCCATTCATATTACTGAGCTGTTGCCAATTCATACGGTTAACACTTTCTTTCCACCTCCGCAAGTTTTTGAGGTATGTTGGTGCCATTGCTGCTTTAGTATTTTTCATGAAATTTACATTCTACAGTTTTTATGTACATGTAGTCTAAACTTTTTTGGAAGTTTAAAAATGTATAGTAAAAATATGTAGCTTCAATTTTTAATATAAATCAGTGTATTGTGTGTTGTGTAATGTATTGTATACTAATGTGCAACACCAGGAAGAAAAAAGATATTTTGATCTGATTGGAAGTAAGAGCATCAGGGGAAACTCCAGTTGTAGAAAAAATGGATTACTATCCTCTGCTCTGTACAAATTTTCTTTGGGCTCGTTAAATATTAACACCACGTCCTCTTTCTATTTAGTGTATATGATCAAACTGGGAACCCTGGAGAACGAGGTCACCGCAGATGTGGAGTGGCGTCACCACGCATATACACACACAGCGAAGAAAAGAAGATTCCTTAGCATTGAATAGGAACGGAGTCATCATCTGGAATTATAAAATAATATGTGATTTTTGTTAAAAGAGCATAACGAGGGATGACAAGTCCAAGTGTAGTCAACAGCTATGGATGTCTACAGTGATGAGGAATAGGACAGCTGAGCTCAAGTAGATTGAGCCCTGTTTTTTATGACCACCCTATTTGTAGGGTTATATATACAGTATAAAGCATTGCATTCTATATGGCTATTCTAACTTTTTTATGCTGTTATGCTTTTATAATAAAGTGTTTACTTGATCTGCAATGAGTCTCTTTTTAAAAAAAATATATATATATATATAATTTTTTTTTTTTTTACACCAATCTGCCTTCGGGTCTTTGCCTTCTGCTCCTGGCTGACATTCTTTGTCCAACATATCTGCCGTCACTCTGTAAATGTCCAAACCATCTCAGCCTTGCTTCTCTAACTTGGTCTTCCAACCGCTCAGCCTGAGCTGCCCCTCTGATGTACTCCTTTCTAATCCTATCCACTCTGATCATTCCAGTGAAAACCTTCGCATCCTCGACTTCGCATCTGCCACCTCCAGCTGGACCTGCTGTCTGTCTTGCCTCTGCCTTTGCTCACTTCCTCTTTTTGATGTCTGAAGTCGTTCTGCAGACTGCTACCTTAACTACATTCTCCCCTGCCACTACAGTCTCCTGTCTCTTTCAGATTAAACCACAACATGTATTCCGCCTGTGTGTGCTTTTTTTTCCTCTCTTTTGTCACCCTTTGTCTCTCTCTCCTTAAAGTTATATTTCACCACAGAGATTTTCATCCTTTTTTCAGTACCAATTTGCCAAAATGACACATCCGCAAATATGTGTCAAGTGTCTGAACAGTGCACTAGTATGCATTTATACTTGTGTCAGTAACCCTAGTACAATCTTGTAACAGTTTTTTAAATTAATTAATTTACTCGTGATCAAAATATAATTAAAAAACAGATTAACATTTGTCATTTCCACCGGTTTTAACGCTGAACAATAATCACAGGTGTCTATACTCTTGCTGTAGTATACATGTGTGTCGTTACACAGCAGCTCCCACCGTTTGGATTGCAGCTTCTGTCCAATGAAAGAACGCGCCTACAGAAGTTGACCAATGAGCACAGAGCATTTATGGAGTTTTTCCGCTTTCCCCTGAAGTTCTTGACAGATTCGCCTCCAGATTGCGAGAATTCAAGATGGCCGTTACAGGTACGAGTTTAACTTTTTATTTATCCCAACTGTTTCAGAACACTGAGACGAAAGGAGATTTTGCTGTCACCGTAAGCACTGCATAGCACAATCTGGACCGTCCTGTGTTGAGCATGTCAAGGAAATTATTCGCTGCATATCTGAAAAGAGACTCTTAAGTAGGCACCAGCCTGACGCCGTGGTAAAACCCCTAAGTTTGCTAACCTTAGCAGGCTGGGACTCGCGTTAAAGCTTTTAACTGTAAACTGCGCTAGTGACTGAAGCAGCCACATAATCTCTCCCGTTCCAACTAATGCTAATGCTTAGCTATGCTAGTTTGCTAGCTGGTTGAGCGAAGAGGAATTTCCGAAAACTCTTGATTACTTTGCTTTGTAGGAATTATGTTTTTATTATATCGCTTCGCACCTCCTTACTACAAATTACCTTGAAAGGCAGTCAGCTAGTTAGCCGGAGACAATTAACTCGCGCTCCAAGAGGAACATGGCTTCCCCAAACTCGAAATGTCATTTTACAAGGCAGTCGAATCCCATGCTAGGCTACCGGGCTAATATGAGCTAGCGTTAGCATCTTTCGGCTGTTAACCAAATGTGCAACTTTGTTTGTCAGCGGTTTGTTTCAATGTTAATTCCAAGCTCGCCCGGTCTCAAATATGAGCTACAACGTTTAGAAAAAGTTAGTTCTTGCTCCTGTAGGCCACTTTGCGAACACCTTAGTTGTTGGTGCCACTGGATTACAAGCTAACCGGTATATGGGACAATTCAAAACTCAGGAAAAAGCTTTCGCGAGGTTTCAGTGTTTGGGTTAATCAAACAACTATTATTTTCAACAACACTTTAAAGTATGTGATTTTTAAACTTTAAAGTTTTTACTAGCGTGTTGTACAGTAGTTGAGACAGAAAATAGCACTCCCTCTTACTAATTTAATTGATTTTTATCCAAAAGAAATGGTAAAAGAGGGGGAAGACGAGTGCCAGGGGAGATTCGTGACAGAAGGACAGGAGCAAGATTGAAAGGTGTTTACAAGATGGTAGTGAGAGCTGCTATGATGTATAGTTTGGAGACGTTAACATTTTCATTAGGAGTGACTATGATGGACAAAATTAGAAATGAGTGCATCCAAGAGACACCTCAGGTTGAGCGGTTTGAAGACAAAGTTGGCCAAGGCTGAGTTGATTTGGATATGTGCAGAGGAGTGATGGTGAACACAGGATGTTGAAGACTGATCTTCTAGACAAGGAGGAAAAGAGGAAGGTTTGGGGATGTTGTGAAGGAGAGGGGTACAGAGGGTTCGTGTGATAGATGAGGATGCTAGGGAAGGGTTATCGGAGGTAGATTTTCTGCTGTACAACCCCTAAAGAGAGCGACCAAAAACTTATTTATAGTATTCTTCTAACATTAATTACCTATTAATGTTTATACAAGTAGTTAAAGTCTGTGCGTTATCAATTTTATCATACCTATGTGCACTTTTTCATATTCTTTTTGTGTTTGTGTAGGTTCTAGGTAAAGGGCAAAACTCCTCTGGACCCCACTGTGCATGAAGCTCTCCTGAGGCTTTGGTGTCCAAGTACTGTGTCTTCCCTTCCCCCCCCTGCCCTCCCCCAATTCCCTCCTGCCTCTCACCATGTCCTCCACCTCCTCCTCCTACTCCTCCTCAGGGGAGACCAGTCCAGAGGATCCACCCCGAGGTGGAGGAACCATCCGAGTCTACCTCCCCAACAAACAGAGGACAGTGGTGAGATACTTTTCTCCATGTTTGTCTTGGCCAGTGACATTTTTTATATTAAACATTGTAACTATAAAAAGTGCCTTGTTTGATAGAAAACAATTGACATTTAACACTTCTGTAGGAGGGAGAAAAAAATCTTCCATCACTGTTGGTTGTAACTGTAATTGCACCAAGTTTGACATCTTTCAGAATGTGCTAATGAGTAAGCTAGTTGGACAGTTGGTATCAGGTTTCTCAGATGGCGCCTGCCACCATCATGCTTTAATTTGACTTGTAATTCCTGTTAGATGTCAAGTTTTCATACACTGAAGCGTAGCTGTTGCATAGTCCTGTCACTATGTCAGTGTTAAATTTAGTGATATGAGTGGCAGTATAGAGGACACTGTGTTCATGGCATTATCCAACATGAATCTCTGGGATTCATGTAGGAGCATTCTCCGTTTAAATCCTCAGTGTTTACAGGTGAGTTTTACTAGCTGTACAGATCCTTCCAAAGCACATCAAACTGAGCTTTTCCCTTCTCTGCTGGACCTTTTTTGTACAAAGAATGAGCACATGTGCTAAATCTGTGTAGTATTAGCAGTAGGTAGGTAGGGCTGCCACAAACGATTATTTTGATAGTCGATTAGTCACCGATTATTTTTGCGATTAGTCGACTAATCAGATCATGCATCCATTGGATGTAAAATGTACAGCTCATTGCACCAGCATGCATCTGCTCTGATATAACTATCATTAGATTACAGCTTTAAGTGTTTAAGTTATGTGCTAACTAAAAATAAAGACAAGATGTTAGTTTATAAAATTTTAATTAAATTTGCAGATTGTTTCGGTGGAGTTTAATAAACTCAGCCGTCTGCTCCTTGCTATCTAAAATATAACAGGACACCGGAGTATATTCTCAAGGATCTCACACTTCTGATAAGCAGTTGTCTGCTTGACGTTTATTTTGCTGTGTAAAAACTATAACTTTAATCTCAGCCAAACCAATTTACTCAGGAACAAATGAAATACTGAAAAAAGCCAAACACAGTGGGTTTGAAAACGATTTTCTGGGAGTTTGGTGTTCTCACCGGCTCTAGTGAGCCTTGAACCCCGGCTAGCTATCGAGCTGGTGGGTAACAGACGTATCCGAAAACTAAGGGTGCAACGATACACAAAATTCACCCAAAATAAATTTAAGTAGCCCGAATAAAAAAGAGAGCAATTTTTTTTGATTGATGTTTTGTTTCCTGTTTTGTTTCCTTTACAATATTATACTTTAATGTATAATATTGTAATATTAAATTGTTTCAACAATTTAATCAAAAAATTGTTGAAACACAAATTACAACATTGTATAAAAATTACAAACATCAACTTGGTTCTAATTGGTTCTAATTGAACAGAAATTTCTATGAACTTGTAAGAACTGTGTAGGACATGGAATCAGTCTGTGTCAGATCCTGAATTTGAAATTTCCACTGAAGTCACGGGTAAGAGGCAAGTGGAACCAAGATCTAGGCCTTTTGCTTTTTGAAGTTTGCAAAGACTGCTAAATTTTGCCAGTGGTAGTTCACTCTTTGCAACATAGTACGCTGTTCTAAACAGATTTTTCAGGTTTATTTTTAGTTTGCAATTGGTGTTTGTTCTGGGAAAGATATTGCAGACTGAGCAATAATGCATTTCTTGCATTTCTCATGGGTTCTAATAGGGGCCTTTCTTAAAATGACTGGTCCCAGTAACAAAGGCGCTTGTCGACTCAGAAATCGAGGGAAAACCAACAACACACCCGGCAGAACATTATGTTATTTACACGGGTGCACATAAGTGGTCCGCATGTGAGCATTCGCTGTCAAAATAAAAGACGCGCACCAGATTAGAAGTT
>NW_005187568.1:1048812-1064487 GCF_000239375.1 Pundamilia nyererei
CTCTCCTCTCCAAATAACTTCTGCTTAGCTTTCCGAGCTTCCCTCGGGTCCTCTTAATCAGCGGTCTCCAACCTTTTTTGTGCCAAGGGCCGGTTTATGCCTGACAATATTTTCACGGACCGGCCTTTAAGGTGTCGCAGATAGATGAGGGAGGGGCTAATAATCGACTCAGTCATTTTTAATGATCGTTGAAAGCCCAGATCGTAATCGTGATTAAAATTTGATTAATTGAGCAGCCCTAGCCATAATGATGTGTAAATTGAAGTTATATTTATTTTTTAAATTACATTTGGCTGGTGATTCAGTAGATATTTTTTTTTTATTTTCAGGTGACTATTGAAATAAAAGGTTTTATGTAGAGGTTCATTTAGATGGGGTCTCAGCCTAAGTTAGCACCCAGATGTGTAAGCGGTAGTCGGGGATGTAGTTCAGTTCGTTTCATTTTGAAAAAGGTTAGTTCAGAATCGTGTTTGTTGGCCAAGTATATGTGCAGACACATACAGGGAATTTGGTTCTGGTAGATGGTGGCTCTCAAGCACAGCAATGTAAATCTCACACACACACGTCTATATACACACATTACACATACATACACAAAGCTGTGTAAACAACTATAAATAATGAATCTAAACTTGTATACATAAAATACAGAAATGAAATGAGGTGGAATGAATACTACAGAATGTACATAAGGTGCAGTTGCAGTCTGGCAGTGGGAGCAGTGTGACAGGTCAACTGTTAAGAAGGGAGATGACGAGGGGAAAGAAACTGTTCCTATGTTGGGTGGTCCTGGTCTGCAGGCTTCTGTACCGTCTGCCAGAGGGCAGCAGATCAAAAAGTCTGTGTCCAGGATGTGAGGGGTCTGTGATGATTTTCCCTGCCCGTTTCCTGATTCTTGAGAGGTACAGATCCTTCTAGTTCTGCTCAATCCACCCACTATTACTCTAAACCTTTAGGTGTGTGGTACAGAAAGAACGGTTGATTTGCTCATGGTATTTCCTCCCATCTGCAGCTCTTCAGACAAGAGACATGATGTCCCTTTTTGTCTTTCTTGTTTGTTCTCCTGTGTGCACCTCTAACTAGGGAAGGGGAGATGAGGGAGATGGCGACAGAGACTGAGGAATTTATTTCCCACTTACAGCATGAAGAAAAAGCTGGAAAGCAAAGAATCATATTCAGCCACATTTACATGTAGCTTTACATTCCACATTCCTAAACACATAATGGGAACAGTAACCTGCATCATCTAATGTAATGTTTGTTTCTTGTATGGTCAAAATTGATGCTCTTTGTTACTGCCATTTTACCCAAGTATGCCTCTGTGTTACCTGTGTGATCAGAGAATGTCATGTCAAAGTCACACTTATTCAAATATGGCATTCTGTTTTCAGGTGAATGTCCGCCAAGGACAGACTGTGCATGAGATTCTAGATAAAGCGCTCAAAGTGAGAGGCCTGAGCCAAGAGTGCTGTGCTGTATTTCGCCTTCTAGGAGGGTAAGATTGCACTTCTGTTTGTGCCACGTCCTCTCACATCATATTGGGAAAATGACTTTGCATTCCTTTTAGCCCACATGAAACTCTGAGAGGCAACAGTGAACAGCTGTCACAAGACGACATGTTAGACAAACACATGTATATAACAGAGGCTGAAGATGTAATGTGAAGTTGATTCAAAGGCTGAAACGGTAGAAAAGTCAATATGCATTGATAAACAACTAATATACAATTAATTATTCATTGTGTATTTTTTTCTTTTTCTTTTTTTTTTTTTTTTTGTTACCATAATGCATTTGAAGGGTTTCCTGTGTAACGATGGGTAACATTCCTATGCTTCATTAAATATTAAAACAGTCTAACAAAGGGAAAGAATCACTGACCTTCTGTTCAAACTTTAGCTACGCTAGTAGAATCTCAGGATAAAAGTTGGAAATGACCATGAAAGATAAAGAGGAAAAATGAATGAAAGTAAAAATTTTACTCTACTCTGTGAACATTCAACAGCTTAAAGGTAGAATTTGTAATTTAGCAGTTTTGATGCTTCAACATAGTTGTAAACTGTTTTCTCGCACCATAAACAGTTGTTGACATTTCTGAGAAACTCATTGATATACAAATTAAGTGCATTGGCCAATTAGGATAATGAAGACCTCTCCGTTGTTATTTTTTTGTTATCTTAGCCATTTTAAACCTTGAAAGGGGTTTCAATATTGGTGATATGTACAAAGAGTGTTTAAATTGCTTCTAAATGTTCCTTTTTTTGCCCCTCTAGTCGAAAAAGACTGACGGACTGGGACACAGACATAACTCCTCTAGTTGGAGAGGAGCTTTTAGTTGAGGTCCTGGATGATATTCCCCTGACCATGCACAACTTTGTAAGTATCTCACATACCTGTGTATAAAATGTTCATAGCTTATGTGAAATACCTTTTGTTCATACGTTTTTGGCCTGTGATACTCTAATTGAATTGCTGCTGTTTTTAGCCTTGATGGTCTTAAATGTTATTACTGCAAAGTAAATTTCATGAACTCTATCCGTATAGGTACGCAAAACTTTCTTCAAGCTGGCTTACTGTGATTTTTGCCACAAGTTCCTTTTCAATGGCTTCAGATGTCAGACATGTGGCTACAAGTTTCACCAACACTGCAGTAGCAAGGTCCCCACCGTGTGTGTGGACATGGATACTATAAGAGAGCGGTGAGTTGGAGTAGTGTTTATCATTGGCTGTACCAGATGCTTTGCTGGTAATATTTCACCAAGAGAAGGTGGCTAGTTGGAAAATAAGTTCTATTTTTAAGGAGGGCCACAATTCTATGGATTCAGACGATATTTTCCAGACTTTGCAACATGATGTCGACATACAGGCCATACAGTTTTTTTTTTTTTAGTTTTTTTTATTTGTTAGTTGTTGTGTTTTTTATAGCTGCCATGTTGCCCTGTAATTTTGATTACAGTAGCTGAGATGAACATTGTATTCTGGTTAATCATGTTTTATGTAGAGACATACATAGTAAGCCTTTTGTGATCACAAAAGGCTTTTAAATGCTCTTTCCTCATTTCCACCTCATCCTCTTCACCTCAAGCCTCATCTCCTGAACTGCAGTCAAGGCTCTAGCACACAAAAACATGCAAAAACATGCTTCTTTATTCCCAATATTATTGAAATTAGTTATTGTAATTAGACTCCAGACAGCTGACTGCCAACTAAACGGCTGGTTATAAGAGTTGGCCAGCTAACGTTAGACTGCAGTGTCCTAAAAATCACTTTCCTTCTGATAAACAGTTTGAGTGCATTCTCCTTGTGTATAGGAGTTTGTCCGCTAAATGTTTAGGTTCAACAATGTTGGATCCACTTCAAAGAGAGTTTCTCTAATGCTAACAGCAGCGTTTACAAAAGAAAAGGTCAGGATATGTGTGTGAAGGTTCTTGGTCATCCTGGTCATTGTCGTCTAAGGAGCTGTGAATTGAAGAAGCTTCTCGGATCAGAGGTGAAACGTCTTCCAAGAAACTCAAAGTTCAGACGTTTTTCTTTCCGAGCTCCTTAGTTCAGGATATCCTCAACAACTCACTCAACTCATATTGGCCCCTTTCACTGTCTTAGCTGACTAACACGTTTCTCCTAGAACAGCCAACGTAGCTAGGATTATGAACTTGAATTGGGAGGGTTAAAAAAAACAAAAAACAACAACAACATTTAGTTGACTGCAATCTGCCATCTACTAAAATCTAATGATTTTTACACACTGTAATTTTCCTTCTGCACTCTTAAAATAGTCTTTTACTTTAGTCTTTGTAAATAACTTTATTGGGACTGATTGATTAGAGCAGGGCGATATGACCAAAAATATTTATCACAATATACATTTGAAAATTTGCGATAACGATATAATTCACACTAGACAAAATACTTTACAACTCCACAACTTTGATGGGGTTTTTTGCTCTAATAATTTATTTTCACTTAAAAAAACAAAAAACAAAAAAACAGCTGCCTGTTTATGTGCGTTCTCTAGTTAAAGTTAAAGGCATTTTTCAGTGGAAATTGGCTGACATATCCTCAGCATAACCATGTATAATATCCACAAAACTTAGAAAGAGGTTATACACACACAATACGGTAATATTATGTTGAAGCACAGTACGTATCACTCCGCGAGGCTCCTGCCTACGATAGCCATAATGCTCCAACAATCCATCAAGCGGTGCGGGTTCGTAGCTTAGCAAAGTCGTACTAAAACATTTGACAGATTTTTCCAGCGCCGTGTACGACATAAAATCGTTTCGAGGTCAGTAAACACAACCAGAATTCATACATAAGGCACACGGGATTATAAGGGGCACTGTTGATTTTCAGAAAAATCAAAGGATTGATTTTAAGTGCCGTATTTTCCAAAAAACACAGTAATAACAACGGCCCGCTAGCATGCGCTACCAAAAATAGTGCTTTGTCGTGTATCTGACAGACAAAAGCTAAACCAGTGCCACACCACTGAAGTTGCAGCATTTTTACAAACCAATTCTGGTTCATCCGTTTTATTCAACAATCCGCTTTCGCCCTTCTCATTCTCCGTCGCCACCATGCTTTTTCCACCATGTGCGTATGAAAACAAAGGCACTGCGCGTTTTACCCATATTCTATCGCGATATTTCATTTTCTTATCGCTGCCGAACGTTATACCAGTGTTAACGTGAACGGTATGGTATGGCCCAGCCCTAATGATGATGAAAAACAAGTAAAACGCCTGAAGTTCTTAAAATTCAGAACAGTTTCAGGGAAAAATGGAGATATACGGACCATCTTTTTGTGATGTGCCTAGATGATCAGATTCAGACTTGACATTAAAAACACGGTGCAAATATGCACTTACTACTTAATTATTTAGTACTAAATAACAGAAATTTTGCACATAATTGGAGCCTGAATAGTATGAAACTTCTATGATAATGTTTAATTGTTTTCTTTCAATCCTATGTCCAGTTCTGATCCCAGTCCTTGCCCAGATGGATACCCACAGATAATACTGCCAGAAAATTCCCCCACGCAGAGCAACCCAGCCTTAACCCCAGAGCCTTCTGGGTAAGCTGGGCAGATGGCGTTCTATCAAAATTTCAGCATTGCTTTATTTTGTGAAATGTATATTTTAATCAAAATTTTGGCTTTCTTTTCTTTTTGCTCAGAATGGGCCACCTGTCCCCATCCCCGTCCTCAACCTTTCACTTCCCCATGTCAGGCGGAGATGGTCAGTCTCTACAGAGGCATCGCTCCACATCTACTCCCAATGTTCATATGGTCAGCACATTGGACCCTGCTTCTGCCATGATTATAGAGGTCGGTGTTGGCTGCTTGTTTGCTTTTGCTTGAAGGATTGTCACCTCCACTGTTTATTCATCAAAATAACTTTGTTGCATATCTCCTCTTAGGAAGCACTAAAGTTCAACAACACAATAGGTATGCTTTCCATTTTTTCCCCTCTCTTCTGTTTTAGAATACATTTGTTATTCTATGCATGACACTTATGTTGTGCTGTCTCTTGTTGCTGCAGGTCCTGAACCCTCACCTAAGCCCTCCACCAGCCCGCCCTCTTCTTTTGGCTCTCCAGGGAAGAAGCCACCAAAGTCCCCTTCGGAACCCAGGGAGCGCAAGCCCTCGTCCTCTGATGACAAAAAGAAAGTGGTAGGGTGTCTTTAACATTGTTCACAGGCCACTGGTCACTTTACATATTCACAAGGGCAACCTTTGAATGCATTGAACTGCTATCTCTTTTTAACAAATTTAACAGTCAATCTGTTGTTTCAGCACCGAGGAGGCAACAGAGATTCAAGTTACTACTGGGAGGTCCACTCTCGAGAAGTCAACATCCAGAAGAGAATAGGTTCTGGCTCCTTTGGAACTGTCTTCAAGGGAAAGTGGCATGGAGATGTGGCAATCAAGATCCTCAAAGTCAAAGAGCCAACGCCTGAGCAGTTACAAGCCTTTAAAAATGAAATGCAGGTGTTGCGGTGAGCAGTGGTTTACATGACTTTAACTTTGTTTTATTTGCACAAATCTTTCCACAACTGCTGCTGGTGGTGGAGTTATTAATAATGGTAATGATATTAGTATTACTAACGCTGCATAAACTGGTTTTATTAACACCAGTTCACATTGTTATAGCACTTTAATTTAACTCTTAACAATGTGGTGACTGTAACTTTCTGACTGCGGATGAGGTAATGGAATTTGTAAGTTTCACTATTTCTGTTCTCTACAGGAAGACCCGCCACGTCAACATCCTGCTGTTCATGGGCTTCATGACTAAGCCTAACTTTGCCATCATCACACAATGGTGTGAAGGCAGCAGCCTGTACCGCCATCTGCATGTCTTAGAGAGCAAGTTTGATACTGTGCGTCGCATTGATGTGGCCAGACAGACAGCACAGGGCATGGAGTAAGACTTGCTGCAATATTCCATTTCACCATCATCACTTAGTCAGGCCAAGTAGCAGACATCAAGTCTTTTTGTAGTGCAAGAAGTTCATTCTGTATACAAATGTTTGGCACCCATGAATTTAATTTACTAGTTTTCAAATTGGTTTTTTTGCTTTTTCTTTCAGTTATCTTCATGCAAAGAACATAATTCATCGAGATCTAAAATCAAACAGTATCCTTCTCTTGTGCATGGTGTACATAAGTGCAGTCATTGTGTGTTTCTGAGTTTAGATAGCTGTACCTTTTCAACCCATAATCACACGTGCTAATTTGAGCCTCATGCTCTGCAGTTATTAAAGGTTTAACAACACACAAAAAGCATTTCCTTTTAATAGACAGTGATATACAGAGCAGCCAAACCATTAAAACTGTGATGTGTCAGTACTCTTAACACAAGAAAAGAAACAAACTCTATGCTGACTCTTACCTTGAAGACACCTCTCCCTTGTTTTCATGAAGAGGCCAATTTAAGATGATACGGTGCATCGCTGCTGTCAGGGACAAACATTTGAATTTGAAACTAAGGTATTAAATTTGAGTTTGTCGAGTCATTCCACACTGTCAGGTGGACATTTCTTTGTTTCCCATTGTTTACTTTGGGTAGTTTCCTCTGTCAGTCTCACTTTTTATAACTTCTTTCTTGTGAAATGTTTATGCAGTAACTGATACCATGAAAACGTCCAGCAGCTGTCTGTTGTATTTTTCTGAGATTTGCTGCCAGATATTTTTCTCCATGAGGGCTGGACTGTTAAAATCGGTGACTTTGGTTTGGCTACAGTGAAGGCTCGATGGACTGGCTCTCAGCAGGTAGAACAACCCAGCGGATCCATTCTCTGGATGGTAAGGATACTTAACATATTTATTGTAGAGCTCAGAGTCTATATGACATTTTAAGGCCAGTAGGGGGAGCAGTTTTTGAAAAGATTTTGGGTTTTATAGAACACTAGAGCAAAATGAGCCTCTGCTCCTTTGTATGAGTACTCAATTCTGTTTCAGATGAGTTCTTGGGCTAAATTGCTAGTTTCAAGTCCTATTAAATTTGAAAATTTCAGTTTGTAAGTTCAGCATACAGAATCTCTTGTTTTGCTAGTCGGATCCACCTGTCCTCATGACATTGATTTTAAAAATCCAACATGGCAGCAGCTAGAACATTTAACTTGACTCTTGATTACATGGTAAATGGACTGATTCTTACATAGCGCTTTTCTACTCTCCGGAGTACTCAAAGCGCTGTATACAACATGCCTCATTCACCCGTTCACATAAGCACTTCTAAACACAAGTGCAAACTAATCTACATTCACACTCCGATGAACGCATCAGAGGACAACTTGGGATTAGTATCTTGCCCAAGGATATTTGACATATAGATTGGGGAAGCCAAGGATCGAAGCACCAACCTTCCAATCAGTTGCTGATCTGCTCTACCACCTGAGCCACAGCCACCCGTACATGAACTGTGGCTGTGTCTTCTTTCACCTTCAGTCTGACATTGCCCTTACTTAAATTGTTTTCTACGAGGGAGCTTTTTTTCCCTCCTAACTAGTTACTAAAGACCAATGGCTCTGTCTGAAATCTAATGTGTTTAAGTCCCCACTGATACGTCGCTATGCCGACAGACATAACAAACTGCAGTGTCGGTCATTAGTGTTATTACTCCTCGGTTCTAGCTTGGCAACAGTGTTGATCCTGCCCGTGGCCACAATTGGCTGATTATCCAGCTTCCCACAGCACTCATTGGGCAGGTTCCTTTTTCTATTGGGACTGTTGTGTCATGTCACAGTGCCACATGTCAGTCAAGTTGGTGGAGTTGACTGAAATCATGCACCAAAGAGATGTCAGGTTCTGACTGTGCTGGGTGCCACACACCACAAAAAAACAGTTTTGGTAAAGAAATTGTCGATCTTTAGTAATACTTTTACATCATGTCATTCTTCAGCTGCTGATACTTGCAAAATGAGCGGCTGATGCATACTATTACCGATGCATGTTAATGTTGTCCTTTATAACCTGTGTACATCTTGAGTCTTGACAGGTTAAGTTATATTGTTCGTTTGACGACTTTTCTTGAAAAGTGATTACTGTTGATACCATAAATAACATCAAGTCACATCTGTATCATTAACTGTAAAGCAGAATAATAGAAATATGATGGTTTTTCATTGTATATTGGAACCCTGGAAGTTTTCCATCCACTTGTTTAAACACAGTAAAGGTCACACGCACATTATTTGATAGACCCTATATCCATACATGCAGTTTTTTATGTACAAGGGTTTGTAGTGTATTTGCTTCTAATCTGGTTAAGTCACAACATCTTTACAAAAAGCTAAATTAGTGTAATCGGTAGTGTTAAAGTACCTCTTTGTCAGTTTTTAATTCATTTTTTCCTCTCTCCTCTCATTAGGCTCCTGAGGTGATCCGCATGCAGGACACAAACCCATACACGTTCCAGTCAGACGTATATGGCTACGGAGTAGTTCTGTTTGAGCTGATGTCAGGAACCCTGCCTTACTCCAATATCAACAACAGAGACCAGGTTCCATTACCCAGTTTATTCTAGTTTATGTTAACACACAACACTGAGTCAGTCTAAAATATCTGACTGACTCTTTCTGAAGATTTTGTTAATTACTATCAACATCAAAAATATAGCCATAGAGTAAGTCACAGTTCCAAAAAACTAACAAATATTAGTAGAGTTCAGTAGATAAACTGTTAAATGTAACTCTGAATTAAATAATTCATCTGGAACACATGAAGCAAATTTTGTGTGACTTGACTTGTGGCCCAGTTTCTTAAGCTGTCTTCAGACCTTTGATGTAATACTTACGTTTGTTCTGTAGCTCACCTTCTTCGGTCCTCTTTTTCTTTGTCAGATAATCTTCATGGTTGGACGTGGTTACCTGTCTCCAGACCTCAGTAAGCTGTATAGTACCTCACCCAAAGCAATGAAGAGGCTGATCGTCGACTGCCTGAAGTTTAAACGTGATGAAAGGCCCCTTTTTCCACAGGTCAGTCTTGTATGGTTTATCACTTTAATAAAAAATATCCTGCAATGTTAAAATGTCCCGTGACTCGACATTCTAAGGGCTTTCTTTAAATTAAACTTGAAACTTTTACTTTATCCAAAACTTTTGGCGACAACTGGGTTCTGTCAGAAAGATGATCATTTATTGTAGGGATCGAACCACCAACCTTCCGATTAGTAGTTGACCTACTGTACTGCCTGAGCCACAGCCATTCCTCTGTATCAATCTAAAGAGGATTTGTTTTTGAAAGAATTTAGGTGAACATAAAGACCTGGAGAAATTTTTGATGTAAAGCAAGATACAGCAGGACTGTAGGCCACCAGTGAGGAATCTTGCACAAGGATGCTTTAATGAAAGTTCTGGAAAAGCAAATCGGAGTGTTCAATACAAATAATTTGCAAGACATGGACGTGTCATTGTAGTTGCCTGTAAATTCATACTATCCTTTAAATCAGGTGACTGCCAAACCATATGCAATGTAGTTGCGTAATGCTGACAAAACTATAGTCTGTAATTTTCCTAATATTTCTGTCCTTCCTCAGATTCTGGTGTCCATTGAGCAGGTGCAAGATTTGCTGCCGAAAATCGAGCGGAGTCGCTCCGAGCCGTCGCTCCATCGAGCTGTCCATGCTGAGGACCTGAACCCCCTCCTGTTCCACACCACCAGGCTCATGCCCCTCTAAGCTCTCCACAGCACACAGCAAAGAGGCCGCCAACCTGTCAAGGACCACAGCATTCCAGTGCCTCAAAGAGGCCACAGCTGGCTGCTCTCCACCATTGTGGAGCTGCAGCTCTCAGCAGCAAAACTCAGTAACAGACTGTAGAAGTAACCTTAGTCTGACAGTGAAATTATTATTTTTTTTCTTCCTTCAACAAATGACACGCACATGCCCATCAGGTGAAAGAAAGACCTTCTGTTTGTAGACATGTGTAAAATGTCTGCTCTTGCCAGCTGAGAAAGTCAATCGACATCTCGACTTGTATTTGGCTCTTAGACCTGCTTTGGAGTTTCAGTTGTTCTAAAGAAACTCACATGGTTGCACATACAGTGCAAAAGAGTCTAATTCAGATCTTTGAGGACTTAAATCAGTCATAGAGCTGGAGCTGCTGGTTCAAGTCACATGATCCACTTACATACTCCATGCTCAGCGGGCATGTGCCCCTTTCACTGTAACACAGCATAAATGGAATGGGGACCTGAGATGTAACGCCACTCATTTGAAAGCAACTCTTTTTGAATACGTGCCTGACGTGATATGTTTTGTAAAAGGTTAGATGTTTGCCCCCAGTGTGGACTTTCAGCATTTACTGGTCTTGCAAATATCTATACAAGACCTGGCAACTTAGAACAATGAACTATGCAAAGAAGTTTATGGAAAAAAAATGTATACCAGTTGCTCATTTAACCTGTTATAGTCTTTTGCTGTACATGAAGCAAAGCAGTGAAAGGCCTGGAGGTAGATATTTTCTTTCACTAACATAAAACATAAATGTATCTTGTCAGGTAGATATTCTTCAAATAGGAACTTTGAAATGCACTAAATTCATCTGAGGATCAAGTTTCCATTGATGCTGTTTGTGGGGGGATGGAAAGTCAGCGAGAAGGGCCTGGCAGAACTGGCTGCATGTCCAAATTTAAACATTACAAATTACAGTTTGAGGGTTTGAAAGTTATCCCATTCCTTAAATCCTGTGTTTAGTCTTAAGAATGTGCTGTTTCAAACAAACTTTTAGTAAAAGCAGTTGCCCACCCCTCTACCCTTTTCAAGTCCTGAAACATCACCTAACTTGTGTCACTTACCAGGCAACACTGTGATACTTTTAATGTTCCAAGTCCACTGAACACGGGGACTAAATGGTTAGGATCAATACTTCAGCAGTGGATGTTATTCATTTCTAAACCAAAATGTTTTCCAAAGTGAGATGTTAGTCAGGTCATCAGAGGACCTTGTTGTTAGAAATGTACAGATGTAGTTTCAAGGGCTCAACAGATGGCTCATTTAAATTCCAGGTGTAAACTGAGGTTTCCATGTTGAGGCACGCACCTTACAGCTCTCACACTGCAGGAACAGCAGAGTGCCAGCCTCTGCACCACATGGGCTTAAGTGGTTTGTTGTATTGCTGCTACATATTGTGAGTGTTTTGTACACCTTAAAGATTGAATTGCTTGGTACACAGCTTCAGCAGTGTTGGCTAGTTTTTCCACACTCCAGAGGTCCATTCTCCAATGCTGCAGTCCCTCGTCCATAGTTCACTCACACATGTCCGCATATTCTCAAAATATTTCTATAGGTGTGGGGCATGCCTTAGAACAACTAATCAACCAAGGTTCTCACAGTTTTAATTTAGGCTTGAAGAGGTGTGTACATTTTTCACAAAAGTGAGATCACATCTAAAGGCAAATGTGCAAACTCTGTTGTGATGGCCACAAATCTACTCTGAAGAAATAGCTGAATTATTAAAATCTGTAGTATTCAGTGAACAGAACAAATGTCAGGGTTGTCTAGTTTGCTCGTCCAGCCGTTTGTATGTTACCCACCAGGAGATTGCTTTAAGCTTGTATCCAGTTGATTTTTCTTTGGTGGGATGCTCACTTGTTATGAATGAAAGCCCTGCATTTTATTTTCCTGAGATTGAATTAGTTGCCGCACAGCAAGAAGGTCCTGAGTTCAATTCCACCATCAGGCCGTGTGGAGTTTGCATGTTCTCCCCGTGTTTGCGTGGGTTCACTCCGGGTACTCCGGCTTCCTCCCACCGTCCAAAGACATGCAGCTTGTGGGGATGGGTTAATTGGATAATCTAAATTGCCACTAGGTTTGAATGTGAGTGCGAATGGTTGTCTGTCCCTGTGTGTTGGCCCTGTGACAGACTGGTAACCTGTCCAGGGTGTACCCCGCCTCTCGCCCTATGACAGCTGGGATAGGCTCCAGTGCCCCCCGTGACCCTGAAAATGATAAGCGGAAGTGAATGGATGGATGAATTAGTTGAATATTTACTCGCCTCTGTGCTTGTAACACACCGAGGCGGCTCGGTCCTGCTTCATGATGTCTTTCAAAGAAATACGCATGTGCTCAGGGTTCAGCTGGGCTGGTTTAAAAGCTAGTAGCCTTAGCTGGTTATCAGTGATAGTGTGTGGCCTTGTTTTGGGGGTTTGTGGAGAGAGAGTTAGATATATCTAGATAGATATCTAATTTGTTTTTTTCTTTTTGCCCCTCTTTCAGCCCCTCATTTTTGCTCATTGTAATACTGGTGGGAAATATTGTCTTAAAAAGCCTTTACTCATCTTTACTTAAAGCTTATCAGCCACAACAATTTCATTGCCATCAACAAAAAGCAGGATACTGAAGATCAGCCACTGCTCTTCTTCAGTGTAATCCTTTGTAGATTTGTAGTACTGACTAATGAAAGAAATGGAAGCGATAGTCATATCTACAGAACCTTTAGTTTCTCCTTCAGCTGGACTGTTAGCATCTTCGGGCTAGTGCTCACAGGTTGACCTGACAATGCAGTCACTCAAAGCAGATTTAATCCATAGTAAATTAAGGGCACAGACGCAACCCTCTCTGTGGTGATTTTGGTGACTTAACAGTAGGGGATCAGGAGCCATGCCTCCTGGTCTGTCCTAACAGTGCTGTATTCTGAGGCATTGACTCTTGCTGGTCGGGTCTCGCCCAAGTGAAGGCAGTAGGTGTGAGGTGATGTTTCAGGCTTCTGTGAATCCTGCAGGTGATGTGACAGACATGAAGCAAAACTCCTGTTGATGCAGATGTCTGTCACTAATGAACTGCTAATTTAATATTCTCATGTTAATCTAGGGGCTGGGTACCCTGACTGATGCTCATTCCAGTTATGTGGTGGGTGTGGGAGAGGTTTTGTGGTGGGCTTTTTTTTGTTTTGCTTTCTTATTTATTGATGTTATCGCAGATGTTAATCTGCAAGTACAGCACTCTGAAATGGATCAGATGTTTACTGGGAATGTTTATCTTTGAAATGTTCATCAGCACCAGGCGCTCTCTCGCTTTCTTTTTTCTCTCTCAAACATTCTCAACATGAATGTATGTTTCGGCGCGGTACTGTTGGCTCCTCTGTTCACTCGGACTCTGTCAAATGCAGGGGCACTTCTAGCAACTTTGCTTTCACACATCCTGAGCACAAATGGGTGTCAACATTTTTTTTTCTTTTTTTTTTCTTCTCTAAGCAAGATGTTGTCCATAGGGTTTCACTACAATAGCAACACTTAGGGAACTGTAACTAACGGGTATTTGAATGGCCTGAAGCTGCTGAATGAAATCTTTGTTTTTCTTTTTTTCTAAATGAGCTGCTTTTTATAAACATTCAGAAAAAGCAAAACTTTTTTTTTTTTTAAACCACAATATAAGATCAGGAGTGCTTTGGTATAACGTCAGCAGACCAGGTTTTCTGTGCATCTGTAAAAAGTAGAGTGGGTTTGGAGAGCTTATTGAACCATTTTGTGCTCAGTTTCACATTGAGGGGATGCCTCCCGAACGTCTTCATCTGGAGGTTGAGGGAACAGGTGCCACATCTCTGTTCAAGTGGACCTGAAAAGCTTCAGGAAACACGAGATTCTCATCTGGAGACTCAAAGGGGCACCATAATATGGGGGAAGAGAGGCACTGCGACTGTTTCAGAGGATGAGAGCTGTGTCAGAATAGTTTCTTATTTTATTTTATTGTCTTTTCATATCTGTAGGTGAGTTGGAGTACTTGTCTATAGTTTCTGAGGTGTCAGGGGTGTTAATTTGCAATAAATAGTGTTTTCTGCTGTGTACAGTCTGTTTCTTTTTTGTTTTCTTGTTACTGTTTTTGTGATTTCAAAGAGAACAATTATTTTAACATGTAAATCATTTTTTTTTCTTAAGGGTTGTGTGTGTGTGTGTTGTGATCAGTAATGATGCAGGATTTATTCTTTAAATAAATGAATTCATCTGTAACTTGTTGTTTTTAGCTTTCAGTACAATCAGTGGAATCTTGTTTGTCTGTTTTGGGACACAGTTCGTTTCATCAGCTTACCAAGTGAAACATTTAACTGGTTTTTAAACGACGACCTCTCGACCCGCTTAAGCTTAAAACGAAATCTTGTTCAGGGAAACTCGCTGAACAGGGTCAAAAGAGGAAGTGGTTATTTTTAAGGCTCCACCACAGATCAGTAAACGGCAAGCTATAAACAGGAAGTCATCTGACAGCAAGACTGTTCAGAAGTCTACAGAACACTGTTTATGCTCTTTATTTTTATAAAGTTAATTGATCTCCAAAAGTTGATTCTGTTCATCTGGACGTAGCGTTTTGTGGGAGAAACGTTTCGTCACTCATCCAAGTGACTTCTTCAGTCTCAGCTGACTGCAGGTTAATTGGATGTTTCCAAATTTGTTGTCAGTAAGTAGTTTATTAAAGACTAGTACAAAGGTAATATTTTACAGAAACGGTTTTAAAAAGTTGACAGACCTTAAGATAAACTTGGCACCAAGCAAGTTCTGTACAAAACTGAACTCGGCACACAGCTTCACCTGAAATGGAGTAGTGCACTAAAGGTCAAAGGTGCCAGAATTTACACTTATACTTTATATTCAGGTACATAAACAGGTTTAAGCTTTAAGCAAGAGTTTAGAAAAATAGTTTTCTCATTTTAAGGAAGTTTTTCCAGAAACTTTCCCTCTAGTTCCTAAAGAACTTTACAGTGATATTTACTGTAAAATGGGAAGATCATGTTTGAAGGTATTCAGAACTTGTAGCCCAGTCCAGATCTGCTAATGTGGCAGAACAGTGTCATGGCAAAGCACATTCCCAAAACCTGTAAACAGAAATATAGAAATTAAACTGGAAAAGGACATAAAATGCAATGTTGTACTGTTTAAAAAATTTTTAAAAAAAAAAGTTATTCTGAGCTTCTCAAGCTGACTAAAATTTCATTGGGTTTATGCTTGTTTATATGAAGTATTTTTATTCCTTTTGCAATCTAAAGAGTGGTCTTTTCTTCCCCGATCCATTCTAGAGCTGTGTTTTTGGGTGTGGCAGTGGACATTGTCCAGCTGGAGGCCCACTTTGGTAAGTGGGAGGGGAGCAGGTCTTGGGCTGTATCCCAATTCAGGGTCTGCAGCCTTAAAGTACGCAGCCTCAACGATCCTCAAGGGCCGCGTACTTAAAGACCGCTAAGGCCG
>NW_005187568.1:1065014-1096794 GCF_000239375.1 Pundamilia nyererei
CTTCGTCGCGTCGCTGTGACGTAATCGGCCTTAAAATGCGGCCTTTAAGGCTGCAGACCCTGAATTGGGATACAGCCTTGGTCTGCGGCAATCATAGACTGTATATGAAGGATGGCTGTAGCGGCTTTAACGTCACACATTATTTTGCCATTGCCAGATAGCGAATGTGTACATCCTAACTTCTATTCCAAAGCAGGAGTTGGCCATTAGGACAGAAGAATGTAGGTTAAAAGTACTTGACCATTAGCTTTTTATTATTTTATTTTCAAGAGCTGCAAGCTACATTCATCTTTTATTTCCTTTTTTCTCTTCACTCCCAACCAGTTTTACCAGATGGCTCTCTGCCACTGTCACTGGCTCTTCTGGCTCTAGTAGATGTAACATGGGCTGCAAGATGGTTTCCACCAATGTGGAATTACCAAAAATAGAGAGGGCATAGCCTAACATATGAAACAGGAAAAGACCGCTGTGTAATCCATTTATTTCTACAAAGTAACTGTATTCGGAATACCATGCATTCAGTTACTCCCGCACACTCTCTGGAGATCTCTTCCTGTCAAAAAGTTCTTTCTCCCCACCATTGCCTGGTACTTGCTCATAATGGGTTATCTGATCATCAGAGTTCTCTCCATCTAATATTGAAGGATCTTTATAGTATAAAACACACTGAGGCCATGGTTGTTAACTGCTAGAAATGAAACCATACAGTCAAAGGCAACAAAGTTTAGGTATATTTTAACAGGAAGATGCCACGTTTCTGAGCAGAACATTGTATTAACCAATTCATTCACTTTATAATCCAGTTGTCTTTTATACAGAAGTGAAGATGGTAATTTCTGAGACATGGTACATCTGCAAGTTCATAGATTAACTTTGCAACACCTGCGTAAAATAGTATGTTAACAGCTTACCTCAATCATACAGAGGACAATGACAGAGACCCCAATGGTTAGGAAATTCTTCTCAAAAAAACTTGTCACCTTTGACAAACAACCCTGCACACAAAACATTTTGAAATTACCTGCAGCAGTAACAATGTGACCTTTGACCTCTATGGTACATTAAAGCAAGTATGAATCTGAAAGGATCAGTGATTAGTATGAGCCTACCGTTTGCCTGTATTTATGACTTTTACAAGAGGGGTCCTCAGGAATACAGCAGGATTCTGGCACGTTGTTTCCCCAATCTGTTACATTATTGATTCCACAGCAGTCGAGCTAAAACAAATGAATTTGACAGACAAAAAAAATAAACAAATTTCTAAAGTCATTTGTGTCACAACATGACATCTCCACTCTGACACACTTACGTTTTTTTGAATATTATCCCAGTCACTTTGTTTTGAATGTGTTGAATTTCCTTTTGCATCATTCAAGCCCTTTGTCAGATCGTCCTTCACTCTTTCAGTAATCTGAACAGTAACGGAGGATTTGGTGAATACATACAATGTATACATTTGCTTTAAAAACAGAACATATTGTGTATAGCATATGTGTCACACACTTCTCCCTCGTATACAAGTAGCAGACATGCTGCTGTCAGTTCCAAGAGCATCATGAGGAAGAGCATCAGGAAAAACTGTAAAAAATAAATAAAAAGGTTTATGTGAATGTTACTCTGAAACACTTTACATACACATATGAAACGGTACTGTATAGTGAAGTTATTTTCGGCTGCTAGTTCACAGCATGTAGCTCAACATGTCTGATTTCGAGAACGTTTTAAACTTGAATGCGCATAAATGTCCATCTTTGTGTTTCCTCCTAGAAAACTAGAAAAACTAGTCCCGATTAACATCTAAATGACCTTTTTTCCCAGAAAAACTGACTCTTTAGATATTTCCGTTTGTTACATAAATGCTATTTTTGTAGCATTCAAAAATTGGAGTACACAACAGTGAAGAGGCAGTGTTAGAGAGCCCACCCCCCTTATCAAAATTATACAGGCTTAAAAAAACAAACAAATTATACCCTTTGGGGGTACCAAAACTAGAGTGTTAATTACCTAAAAATATGAAGTAATCAGAGGGAGCAGAAAACCACATAATCTGTGCTCTGCTTTGAGTATTTGTGTGTGTGTGTTACCGATAGGAGGAGACAGCGGTTCTCCTTGAGTGCGCCGAGAAATCCCAGGAAGGACACGCAGGTGATGATGATGCCGGTGATCAGGAGGATGTTGGCTATGTTGAAGCTGGCCAGTGAGGGGGTGAGAGCAGCATAATTTGAACTCGCCATCATGAAGATGCCGAAGGCCAAAACAGCCACACCGCAGATCTGACAGAAGAGAAGACAGACTGAAGCCAAGTCCACAATACAAACTACACAGAGTACAGTGAGCTGCACCGAGCCCTGGTCTGCTTCAGAGCTTGCCTACAGGCAGCAGTGTCAGGCAGTACATTTTCTCAAGTGCTTCTGCTTTTTATTTATTTGTTATGCAACAGACTTCTGGCAAATGTTGACTTTTCCTTTTCTTTTGTATCCACCAAGTCTGTGGAACAAAATTAATGAAATGAAATTGAATAAAAAAATATATTATATAATATAAATATATTATTATATTAAATATATTAACACTTTCTCTTCATGGCCCCTGTGAGTCAGGCATATCTATCTATCTATCTATCTATCTATCTATCTATCTATCTATCTATCTATCTTCTCACATATTAGCAGACATTGGCTTTCTAAAATTTAACAAGCAAAATTAACTGCCTCCACTCTAATTGGCTCACGTAATCGTCATAGTAATAATACAATTACACAGAGTAAACAAAACTGTCAGAGCCTTTTTTGTGTTTTTTTTGTGTGAACTTTTGGTAAATCCTTTTAACTGATTAATTTTTAAGAACCTGAACATCTGGTAGAATATTTGAAACCCAAAGTAGACACCTGAAGCATTTATAAATACTAACTAATTTTCACACACTCATACGTCTGTCACACCTGACAGTTTAGGTTTGAAAAGTGAGTGGATGAATGTGACAGGATGTTTCACAGTGATGTGTGATGTAATGCTGGATGACTGAGACATACGTACAAAGCAAAGCAAGTTGGCGACACACATGGTGTACTTTAAACACTTGAGGCAGCTGTGAGCCATCTTGCAACTCCTCTGATCAGACCTGCAACAAGAAAAGGCCGTTATTTTTTATTGAATATGAATATCAGAAGCAGGGCTGGATGTGGTCAAGGTTTAATGCAGCATCTCTTATTTATGTCTTGCGTTTGTGTGTGGGTGTGTAAGTGCTAAAACAGACAAAACGTCACGGTCACAAAGCGGGGAAGTGATGCTCACACATCTCACTTCCTGTGTTTCCTCTCAGTTTACAAGCAAAACCAAAATTCTTCTTCTGTACAACACGATATGAGTGCATTATACTTTGGGAGGGTTTAAAATGACATCATGAGAGGGCAGGCAGTTTAATTGTGGAAATACCAAAACTTCCTCAAAATACAAGGTTCTAAGTAAAAATCTCCTGTATTTTTGTTATAAATATGTGTAAAACATCAAACTTTTGCCCTCTTTCTAACTGATCTTTGTTCTGAGAATAGAAACAAGACTTCTTCTTCTTCTTCGGCCATTTAAAACTACTAAAGTACAGCTCTTATATCTTGTTTTCCACTTAAGTCAGTATGTACACATGACAGACACTTTCAGTTAGATGACTGCCTATTTTGGTCTAAATTTGAAAGATTTTTGTTCACTTTTTCATCTTCGTGGGGTTTTCTTTTCTCACTTACAAGTTTGTTTGTTTTTAGAGATTTGACATCAACACGTTTCTGACCGATAAAGAAACATCTTCACAATATTCTGAAGATTTAAAGAGCTCTCTAGAGCTTCAAGACAAAACGAAGTTTAACTCTTACCTATTTGGAGAAAATTATATCTGCTATCGTCTCTGTTTTCAGGCGTGTGCTTGTCGAGCTCGTCTGCTGTTCGTACTTCCCCTTCTCATAGCTCTGTGAAGCTTGCAGAGTACATCATGGGGCTTTCAGCAGCCCTTCTCACTTCCTCTTCCTAAAGTCTAGCAACATGGAAAGAAACTGATGACTGAGAAAGTGCAGTAGGGACAGCCAATAGCGCTGCAGAGACGTCAGGTGCATGTCTGTGACACACTGCTTATATTTAGATACAAGCTGAAACTGTGGTCAGCAGCTGCAGAGGTCAAAACCCCTCACTGATGTGAAATCGATTGTTAATATTCTTATTGCACAACTAGAGATAATAAAGCCCGTATGTTTGTCAGAGAGGAACACAAACTGGTTAAAAAACCAAAACTGGTCTAGCTGGTGTCATTTCTCACCTTCTCAATGTGTCACGTGCCAAGGTAGTTGTCGGCATAAGCAGTCCTGGTTTCATTTAGTCGTGTTGCAGAGTGTTACTTTCTTTATCAAAGGCCGCCACTCTGCATTTAATCATTAGCTACTATTTCTCAGATGGCTGCCCTTCCCTGAGCCTGTTTCTGATGGCCATTTCTTCCTGTTTAAAAGGAGTTTTTCTTTGCCACAGTTGCCAAAGTGCTTGCCTACATGGAGTTGTCTGATTATTGAGGTTTTCTCTTTCTCCCCCACCTTCCAAACATTTATCATTTATAATAAATGCCTGCCCTCTCCTGAGCCTGATTTTGTTGGAAAATCCCTCCATGTTTAAAGGAACCCCTGCCTCCCTACCAAAGTTTTGCTCGTAGGGAATATTTACATTCATGGGTATTTCCAAGTAAAAACAATCAAATGTGAAACAGCTCTCACCTGATCCCTCAGAATCAGTTCATTCTGTTGTTATTTTATATACTCAAAATTTCATTTAAACGGTCTCCTGATACCAGGCTCCTCTTCTAGCCTGTTTCATTCCTAATGTTATATATAACCTGACAACTAGCCTCCCCTGACATTACGCCCTGAACCCGCTGTTCCACCCCTCCCCTGCAGCTGCGCCACAGACCACACCCTGCCACACAGTCACTTTTAACACCTGAGATTGTTGCTTGTTATGGCAACAACAGGAATGGAGAAAGAACAAAGAACATTTTCTGTATAATAGGTGACACAAAAACACTGAAAATGTTTTTAAAATTCTTAAAATCTGAGCCCACGGCAGGATGTCCAGATGTTCTCAGGACTACTGTCAGCTAATGAAAAACCTCGACACATCAGAGGCAAGCATTCAGTTTCTTCAACACTTGTTTTAGTAGTATCGTCATTTCCTGACTCACAATCAGATCATCCATTTTTATTTCATCTTATTACCAGTGTGCCAGGGTTGAAATAAAGACACAGTTTTAGTCCCCATCTCTGTGTTACAGGAAAAATGATTCTATGTTTCTTTACCTTCTTTTAAATGTACAAAGATGCCCCTTGTCTATGGTTAGATTAGTTTAGAATTATCCTTTTAGACTTTCCCAGCAAAGACATATTGTTTTGGGACATATTGTTTTAGATTGTTTTATCTCTCACAGCTTTCTCCCAGCTCTCTGCTGACAAGACTAGCGCCACATATGGAGTTGTTTATTTTATCTGTTTATTATTTTCTTATCCTGTTCTCACTGTCTTTCCTATAAAAAGTGCCAAGCCTCTGTTCACGACGTGAGTTGTTCTCAGCAGCTCACCCGTGTACACGTTTAGCAAAGAAAGTAACTTTGTCTCATTGTGTCTTTATTTCTCCTGGGTTTTTTACAGAGTTTTCCCCCAACACTCTGCTGCACATACAGCCAGTGTGCCACAGATCAATACGCACGAGCAAACTGAAGCATAGTACAAACAGAGTAAGGCTGACTGAGCACTGGTTCACTTTCAGGGTGAAACTAAACCACACCTTCCCGGTGGCCTACTGGGCAAATCCCTCAACTAGGGCAGCTGTAGACTAAAATACAGCGATGCATTAATGATATAGGCCAAAGTCATTCAAAGTTTACCTTATCATTACTTGGAAGCCTGTGATGAACTTCACAGCATTGTTGTGTGGGAGCAGGAACAGTGACATTCAGGAGGGGGAGCTTAGCCATCACCATTAAGAGGAACTGTGCAACCACAAATGGGGATTTAAGAGTAAAACAACTAATGTACTTTAAAAAGGGGCCTCCTAATGCACCTGGTTTGTAGTTTTTAGCTATAGTAAAACCAAGACACCGTTTTTGTTTAGACTGAAATGCCTTTGATCATTTTGCTTCTCTTCAGGCACCAGCGAGGGTCTCTTCAGTAGTGCTTAGTTTTTCATTTTGAACTCTGTTGGATGAATTGTCATTCAGGTTCAGACCCCCTTTGTTCACTTCAAAATGAATTTTTCTCCACTTCTAGCAGCAGTTACTTTTGGAATAAGACTACTAATTCAATTCAGTTCAGTTTTTATATCACCAAATCACAACAGCATTCAACTCAAAGCATTTAATATTGTAAAGTAAAGACCAACACCCTACCAAACAAGTATTTGGCAACCTTCAGTGGAAAGGGACAGTTTTAGACCACCAGATTTCATGTTCCAGTTACCTTCTTACTCAGATAAATAACATTTTCACCTTTGTTAAAATTTGTTTTGTGTGTAGAGTGGGCTGGAGTGGGAATTAACGCCCTCATAAAAATCCAATTATAGCTATAACAATAGTGAGCATTCCTTTAGCATTAGTAAACAAAAACCAAATACTGTATTTAACTTGATCAACTGTTTAAGAATTATTTACATTGAGTCATCCCTCAGACAAAATAACAGAATTTTAAATATAAAAACTATTTTTAATTCTTGAAAATTGCACCCAGTGTCTGCCTGAAGTCTAAGACTGCACATCACCAAATGCTTCATTTCCTCCGACGAGGAAATGAAGCATTTACTGCAGCTGCTTTCAGTTGTTTCTTGTTTGTGGGTTTGTGGGTCTATTTTCACTTACTGAAAAGCAGCTCTGCCGAGTTGAGATGACAACTGACTTGGCCAATAAAGAATAAACTGAGAAATTAAGAATTGTTTTTGCAGCATGCTTCGGGACGTTGTCGACTTGCACTCTGTTATAATGTGGTTTGTTTTGGATTATAAGCTGCTTCTTCCTGTCGCCACACTTTTCCCTGGGCAAGTTCAAGTTGCACCTTGTTTAAACTCTCTGTACCTCCATTCATCAATGCATCTCTTGATTGTATACATGAAAGTCTGAAAGTCTTTTTGATTTGGTTAAATATTGTGAAGCTATTTTTCTGAACCATGGATATAATCCTGTTTTCATGCATGTATCAGATTGTTGCTGATAGATGTATTTTAGTTGTTCAACTTAACAACAGCCTCCTTCACTTCCACTGCATCTCTTTTATTCTTATATTTAAGATTACAGTGAAAAGCTATAACATACAAATTCAACACTTTGAATCAGCTGCAGATATTAGATAGCAGATATGTGACAGATGCTTCATTGGTAATCAAGTAACAAGGGAACAGGCCTCACCTGGCCATGAAACATCTCGTCACTCAATTGTCTAATTACTTTGGAGCCTCTGAGGTTCTAAATCATTTCCAGCTAAAATCGCTTTGTAAAATCACTTGAATTAAAGCTGAAGTCTGCAGTTCTATCATATCTTGATGGTTTGTTGGTGGTACGTTCAACAAATTATGGATTCAGCTGTAGCTAGCTGCTTTCAGCACTTTAATCTAAACCACATTAACCTTTGATTCCTGATCACTCTTTTCCAAGTTTCTAACGAGGTATATTAGTATTCTATCACAAAACAGTTTCACTTCTGAGTTTGCAAGCTGCTTGTTTTATTACTTACATCACTGCTTCCACAGGAATTTACATGTTTACCGTTCTCAGTTCCGCTGACTTATCATCTTAGATCCAAACACAGCATGCAGCCTACTCATCATTCTGTGCAGGATGAAATGTTCTGGCTGGTGTCCTGTGTGTCCATTTATACTGTATTGTGTTGGAGAAGCAATCCAATTTTTTCTTACAAGTCTAACTTCTCAAACTCATAGAATCAGGATAAAATGAGCTTAAAACAACATTTTTGCTCATGGATGATATCTCCATAACACCTTTGGATACACTCAAGAGAAACATATTAAAATCAAATAACAGAAAACAAGCGAGGCACTCAGTCTCTGATAAAAGTTGAAGTTAGCATTAAAAAAAGACAACTGTGTATCAACTCTGTCTTCATCAGGGTTAGGCAGAATGAAATATCAGCCGTGGGCCTTCTACCAGCACCCGAGTCAAGGTATACAACCCATAAGGAGACCTAAAATAAAACATAAACCCCAAATATGTCAAAAAGTCATAATATACTACATAACACGAAGCTAAATTTTACATTTTCTACCTGCCTCAGTGAAGAGCATCAGAGCCATGCAGTGCTTCCATCTGTTTTTGTGACATTATTCAGATTATTAGCAAGAAATTGCCTGACATTTGTATGTTTCTCTGTGGTTGTGTTTTGCTTAGATTCCAACACAACAAACAAGTTTTTTTTCTGATGATTTTTCTTCCTTTTGTTTTGTAGTTGAGTTCATGACTGAAAACAATGGTCAGTGCAAGCACCAGGAAGTGAGCCACTTTGTCACATCTACAAACAAGTTTAGAGCTGTTGGTGAGGCATCTTCTGCTGAAGATGCAAATCATTCACACTCCCACTTCCCTTCCCCTCTAAAGCTGAATAATCACATGGTAACTTTAGGATTTCTATATGCCCCCGTCAGCAGATTTATAGATGAGAATCTTTTCTTGCTCTTGCCAAACTTGTTGCAACTCCCATTTCTCAGTCACACTCCCCAGGCATGGAAACTTTGACATCTATTTATAGCTTCCCCTTATCTGCAGACATTAGTTAGATCCTCAGTTTGGTGCATAAAGTGTGCTCAATGCCTACTATAAAGTTTGAAGAGTTTGTGACTTTACATGATAATATCCACTTACATTCATCTATTAAGCTATATGATGACTTTAGGATATAGGTGGATGATCTTTTTTTTTCTTCTACGGCTAAATTTGGGCAAAACTGAGTTTTTGTAGTTGGCCCAAAAAGTCTAAATAAATTGGCGAGTAACAGGATACTTACTCTAATCCAAAACGCCACTGTGAGAATAGCAACAGAGACTAGAGATAAAAATGTCTCTCTCATATTGGCTTCTCTTCATAGGTTCCCTGTTGAATCCAGAAATGCTTTTAAAAGCCTGTTCCTCACATAAAAGGTTTTGAATAATCAGGCCCCATCATATCCTAAAGACACAATACCTGAGATAAATAAAAAACTGAACTGAGTTGAAACAAAATTTTCAGCTCTCTGATATGATGAAACTCTGCAAGTTGAAGGCCTACACAATTCTATAGTTTATAAGTTTGTCGTGTGAACCAATAACCATCTGAAAAAAGCATATATTTCCAGTTTTATTTTGGAGATAGTAACAACATTTTATCTGCAGACTTATGCAGCATCGCATCATTTTGGCGTTCAGACAGGCCACGGATTAAAGAAATAAACACACACAGTGTATTGACGATTTAACATTCAAAATCACTCTCCATAATTCTGTTTAAGGATGAAACATCACAACAAATGGAAAACAAAGATTTCAGTTATTCACATGCAATGTCATGGTAACTATTCCCTCTATGGAACTTTAACTTTTGTTTTCTTGTAAAACTTGGACAGTCAGTTGATATGAAATATTAATACACCACATAATAAACCACAGTGATTAAAAACTTGGCTCTAAACTGCATAATGATCCATTATAGTGCAGGGCTAATGTTAGGTACTCATTTCCCAGACAGGGCAGGTAGTGCTGCTTGCAACTGCATGACAAACTACATAGTAAAACTCATTTACTCCAGGCCTTAAAATTGAAGTTTGGTTGGTGTAAAGACAGGAGGCATAAAAAAGGTAAGGCCCTTTAATGGCACAGTTGCATTGACCTGCACAGTCATACTGAAGAACACCTGTTCTGAATAGCATCAATGTTCTCTTCATCCAATTTAACTCGGCTGTCTCATGGTCACTGTTAGTGATAGTAGCTACATCTGTGTTTTCCCTGCCACAACAAGGTAAATGGTGTGCTGTATACTTGGTTAGAAAAATTAGATTCTTGTTTTTAAGATTTAGATCATTTTACCATTAGTATTTTAGTAATATTTATGTATTATGAACTAACAGAATATGAGACATAGTGCTTCTTTAAGACACCATTCTGAAATGGAAAGCACAGGAGGAATAATAATGATCCATTAGGCGTGGTTGGTGCTAGACTGGATCAGCCATGGGCATGTTCTCTTCTGCTGTGATTCAGGAACTGATGACACTCTGCAGAGTTACAAATGTTGCACCATAATTACCCAACATAAACGTGGGTGAGTTTCATACTGTCACAATGGCTGATTTTCATATTAGGCATGTCCAAAGTTCAAATGGTTTACTGTATGTACAAGTAATTCCTAAGCCAAAAGCTCAGGATTCAGACTGCTCCAAATGCAAGCAAGAGGGGCAGCCAATCAGAAGAAAGGTGCCTAAAAGGAGGAGGAAGTAAACTAAGTTGTTTCACAGAATCAGTGCTTTCACAGCACTGATTGAACAAACAAATCTCAGTGTCTGTGCCCACCAAAAAAGAGATGGATTAATAAAACTCTGAATATAGTCTCAGAGCTCACAGTCACCACCCTCAATATATTTGCTTTTTCTAACAGATACCCGAAAGCTTTCAAAACTGCAACAGTTTTTATAAAAATAAGAAAGAATGAAAGTAATGACCTTATGCTGTCAGATAAATATCAAAAATATAGTTTTGCTACAAAAAAGTTTTTTTTAAGTAATTAAAAAGTGCAGTGTTTCTCTGAAATGTGGTGGGATGGCTTTAAAAAAAACTGGAATAGTCAAACACATGTTTGGTTGGCACACTAAGGGGGTTCTTTTTGAAAATTGGAACTGATAATAAACTTGATGAGAGACACACTATGTGAGAGAGTATAAAAAAATTCCATGTGCATATACAGTGGGAAGTTGTGATGTGAGGATTTTTCTCAATAGGATTTTACAAGCAGTGACAGTGTTACTTTGTAGTCTGTTGTACACCCGTGTCACACCAGGGCTTTCACAACACAGCCACTCCTCCAATTTGTGCCCTTCATGTTAACTCGCATGGAGTGTAACACAAATACATGTGTCTATCAACAACGTACTTTATCAGTGATGGCAGAGCAGAGCAGCCCACAGCCTTATCCCACCTAGCACCAACCAGGGGATTCCTGTGACAGTGAATCTGTGAAAGCACCTCCCTTAAGTAGAATACAGTCATCATTAATACTTCCAACTTTAATGCCATGACATGTGAGGATATTGTTGATCAGAACCATCTATAGCTACATTAATGATATATTCAATCATCAGCTACTTTGAATTATGCATTCAAGTTAGACAGAAACTGGAACACAAGCTGAAAGGAGACAGACACATTTGTAATCCTTCATGTAAAAAAACATACATTCAACATGTGATTGATGCACACACTGTCTGAAAGAGCTTATTACAGCCACTGTTAAGAATGCATTTGGCACATGTGTGTGTGTGCGGACTGTTCTTAAAGAGGAGAAATCCCTTTATTATTGGATGGAAACGAGGGTAACACTGTACTTGAAGTGTTCTGTAACGACATAACAGTTTTTAACTTGAATGTGTATAAAACAGAATACTGTATAGGACTGTATGGATCAGAACATCACGGCCGGAAGCAGCAAGGCGAAAGAGAACTGTCCCAGAAAGGGCTCGGTGTTTATCAAGTATTAGGTTTTACACTGTCAGAGTGTGTGACGATAAAACAAGCTAAAACAAAACACACTGTTTCTTGTTTTTTTAAGATGTATTCATTTCATTATTAAAACTTCTATTCTGCCAAACTGCCTAACTTTACAGGTGCTCCGACAGTAGGAGAGCATCGCATCAGCCCAAAGGAGACCACGACAGCAACTTGTGACTGTCTGAAGGCAGCATCGACTGTACCTTACTGAAGTGTTCAGTAAGCGTGTTATGTCGCTGCTCACTGGACCATAGCCAACACTGCACTGGAGAGTGAGCACTGTGCTCCAGTCATAGCACACCTGACAAGAAATCACAGAGGAGCACTTTGCAGGGGGTTCTTCAATCGGCGCCGAACTCTGACTGGAACGTCTTCATCCTGTTAAAAGATTTTTTTACATGTAACTTTTTATTTTTCTAATTTTTGAGTGTTTTGGAGGTCCAAACAAGCCAAATATTGACAAAGTTCATGTAAAGCTTGATTTAATACACACAGTTTCAGCAGTATCTGCCGTCTCTTCCTCCTCCTCTGTGTGCTCACTACCGGGGGTGAACGCCTCATAGTCAGACAGTGCACTTTCTACGGCCTCTTCATCGTAGTCTGTCTGGTACTCATCAGAGAGTTCCTCTAGGCGGACAAAATCAGAGACGGCAGGAGAACCTTTCATTGATCAGGCTTTTAAATGAAGAGCAGATAAAAAGAAGCTAAAATAATAAATTATAGTATGGATTGTAATATGCGTTGTTCATGTAAGAAATCAGATTTCTAGTTTAGATTTTACTAACCCTCGATTAAAGCATTCTTGACGGGTTCAATTCTCGACACAATCTCTGCCAGGTCAGTGAAGGAGGCATTTGGACATGTGACCACCTGAAAGACAGAGCTCATCATTCCAGCGAAGACTTTAAGACCACCTTCACTGGATTCATACTGTCTGTGACTGCAGACTATAGTACTCGACAGCCAAACACCAAAACAAATAATATAAGCAAATAACCATTCACTTTAGTCTATAGATACACTAAAATGTAATTATGAGCAATTTAAAAATAAATGCATATGTAAATAAATATTCACAAATAGAAAATTAAATAGTAATGCTGAATAAAACACAATAAATAATTAATGAGCTATGAACAGTGAATAAAATAATGCAGTAGAACAATATAACAACTCAGATCCAGAGTTTTAAAGATGACACGCAGCTCAGGGCTTAAAGGATTAAAGACCTTTAAAGTTTTTTATTTTGTCCCTCTGCTGGAGCCAAACAACAAAGTGCTTCAAAAAGTGCTCAAACTGAGTTTCTAAAAGTTTCTGAAAGAGAGAAACTGTTTTACTTTAGCCGCATGAGTTGGTGATTAACAAGTAGCTTGAGTGACTGAAGGTTTGAATGTCAACATGAATGGTTGCCTCTCTCCAATGATGGACTATTGACCTGTTAGTCCAACACAGGCTTTTTACCCTGTGACAGCTGTGACAGGCTCCAGCCCCACTCGTGACTATGAATTGGATAAAGAGTTAAAAAAAATGGATGGATGAAGGGAAAAGGATCACCATTAAACCTCTGATATCATAGGTAGGGTTTAACAGTCTCTGAAAACATACGATTAAAATTGCTTTACAGGAGAAAACATTTAACGTCTGTCAATCTGCATGCAGTAAGTTATGATGGACTATTAAACGTTACAGTCATAAATGTGGTGAGCTGCTGTTTTATAGTAGAGGGCCCTGGTTAGGTTACCTGTGTATCTGACACAAACTTATATAACAAGAGTAAGAACAAGAGTCGAACTTGATCGCAGCTGAACAATCTATTTGTATTGTTATTTACACTCACGTGACCAGTTTTGGTCTTGTGAAACTCCTCCTGATGTCGGTCCTTAAGCATACTGTCCACCACACCGCTGCGCTGCCACACATCAAACAGTGTCTTCCCATGCTGGTACCCCACCTCCTGCAGATAGTGAACCTCTCAGTGAGTTTGTGGGCCAGCAGATTAAATAGAATTAAATAAAACATGGAGGAAGAGAGGAGAAGCTCACAGCAATCTCATCGAACTTGCCAAACTCCAGTGTGCCGTAGCGGTCGATAGGCGGTCGGATGTACTCGCAGTAGTCGCTGTCTTTGACCAGCTCCAGCTGCCGCACGCAGCAGACGTAAGCAAGCCGTGTTTGGATCTCTGCCATGTTCAGGACCTGGAGGGAAAGGTTGTTAAGTCTGACAGGGCTATGATGGCAGAACAAAGAGTGTTTAGTGGCCATCATTCTGCCCACAGTTGACGTCAGGCTGTGGTAAAATCAAAGCACCTTGACTTTCTCAGCCAGTGGATTGAACCTCTTCCACAGCAACCACCAGCCATTCAGATAATCACCGTAGTTGGTCAGATTGGTTTCATCTCGACTTCCAACATCGATTGCGATCACAACCTTGGCACCCATGGAGCGAGCCACGTCAGCTAGATATCATGAGAGACACATTCTGATAACCAGTTTCCTCTTTCAGCTAATAAATATAGTCAAAAATGTTTGTTTCTATTCTTCTTTGTGTATCTGCCAATCATATACGCCCACTGATAAGCTAATATTACTTTCTTTGGCTTTGCACATCTCTGCAGTTTGCAGATAAGCATGCTGTCTCACGACACCCCACTTTCGTCTTCTTAATATCTGTTGTTAAACGGTGGTCTGCATCTGCTTGCATCATAGCCATATTTTAATGACTGCTTATATATTCTGAATGACCATCCTCACTATGAAATAAGCACTTTTAGCTCTTCTCTCTCGAAGTCAGCTTTCTTCCAGTCAGCTGTTGTTCATAAAAGGAAGACAGAAACATCAAGTGGGAGGGGCTTCTGTGCTCACAAACAGGGCTGTGTGTTTCAGATGTTAAGGCTGTCTGTGCTCAGAGGCATCATACCGATCTAACAATATGATAAACATGTTTACAGAAATCATATGCTGATCTCATTATTAGAAAGTTTGGTCATGTTTACTATGAATGTAAATTAAGTCATTCAAGATGTTGTTTTTTGGGGAGAGGGGTTTGATAAAGCTCATAGTTAAGGGTAGATCAGGTGACCTTTAATCCTTCCTTATGGATTCAAGGTTATGCTGCAACAGGTTTAGGCTGCTAGGGGCTTCCCATGATGCACAGAGGGCTTCTTCTTCTCTCACTGTTTTTCCCCTCACTATGTGTTTACACACCACTTTTCATTTAATTGTTAGTTATTAATAATCTCTGGCTCTCCCCCACAGAGTGTCTTTTGTCCTGTCTCCCTCCTCTCACCCCCAACTGGTCTGACTGATGCCCGCCCCTCCCTGAGCCTAATGTTCTGATGTGAGGTTTCTTCCTGTTAAAAAGGGAGTTTTTCCTTCCCACTGTCACCAAGTGCTTGCTCATAGAGACTGTCTGACTTTTAAGGGTTTTCTCTGTTATTATTAGTGTGGATCCTTTACCTTTACCTATTCTTGTGAGTCAAACAGCGATCACCCCAGTTTACTTCAACTCGTACACAGCGCGAGTAGAAAAGCTTACTACCCTCTCAGTGTTTCTCACCAGGTAGGTTGTTGATGTAACCTCCATCCATGAGCAGATGTCCATCTTTGGGATCACAAAGCGGTGGCAGGTAACCTGACAGAGACATGCTGGCCCGGACATACCGCCACAACGAACCTAATCATGTAGGACAATCGTACAGTCACAAGTATGAAGTGTGTGAAAACACTGTCCACAAATGAATGATTAGGTTAAGTACAAAACATCTCACAATTAAATTAATATTTTCCCTTCTTTTTCCTCAGCTCCTTCTTAAAGAGCTGAGGAAAGAGTGGAGCTCCTTAAATGGTCAGAGTGCTTCTAGTACTAGAGGAAAAACGAGGTTTCCCACACCGTCAGTATGAACTCTCATAGCGGAAGCTGTGATATCTGTTGTAATGTTGAAATACGGTAACCACAGGTCCTGGCAGTGGAGAGGTTGGAAACAGAAAAAAAAACACAACACAGAAAGGCACATGAGCTGTGACTTTGCAAGAAATGTGTTACATGCACATGATGCAAGCTGCTGGTGTTTGAAACGCTCCTCTCCTTACCTCTATCTGTTTGTTCTTGAAGACTGAGCTAATGCTGGAGTTGAAGGAGGCTCCAGAAAACATGGAGGTAACTGGGTATGTCAGATCCAAGATCTTCTTAAAGTATGAAGTCATACCCTGAAGAAGAAAGTTTTAAAAAAGGGAAGTGAAGAAAAACACACCATGGTTGATAAAGAACAATTCAGCTTTTCACTTGGGTCTAAAGAAATCTGGAAGTGAAACTAGTGAAACTTCAGGGAGGTGAAACTCTTTAAAAATATCAGTCCAGGTGTCAACAGAGTGTGTCATCCACACACCATGGCCCACTCGTGTGCCCGGACCCTCATTCGACTGATGCTCTTCTCCTCAGCATACAGTGCTCCCATGAACGAGCCAATGGAGGTGCCACCCACCATGTCCACAGGGATCCCCGCCTCGTTGAGTGCCCGCAGGATGCCCACCTGAGAGCAGCCTCTGAAACACATTCATTTAGACGATATCTTTTCCTTTTGAGACATATACCAATATGTGCACAAGGAGTTCTACCCAAGTCCTGCACGCAGTGACTGAATGTAAAGTCCAAGGAGACAGTGCAGCCTTAAACAATCATATTGCATTTAACAAAATTTATATTTAATTGGTGATGATGGGAGACTTTGAGGCAGGATGTATTATGTGTCACTGCACAATTACATTATCATGTGGATGTTTTTTTACTTACTGGTTTAAATGTATCTGCAAATACAGCTTTATTATAAAAAATATTAATGAAACATTAATTGTTAGCTTCTTCTTGGCTAAAGCTAGAATAAAGAAAGTGCTAGGAAACACAATCTACTAATAAAATGTACTATAAATATTCATAGTATCTTGCTCAAATAGATATTTTATTTAGTTTCATATTTAGACTTTATATAAAAATATTTACACTAATAGGCACAAAATATCGAGTTTTAGCTAATAAAGCAGAAACTGCCCATTCATGTTGGTGAAGCTACCAAAATAGGACACAGCTGGCAATTTACTGGGCATGTTTAAGTGCTGATATAAAAATATTTCAGATCATTTTAAATGGAGCCAGAAAGATAGCAGTGCTCATCAGTTTTGGCAGGAAGCAACTTGGATAGCTCATTTTTAAGTAAGCAAATGTGTTACTTTCATGCCTTTTACTTTCATCTCGCATCAGCATCAAGACCGTGTGATTATATATCACAAATGCTTGTTGGTTGTGTCCTACAAATGCTGTTCTCACAACAACTGCTATGCTTATGTTGAATTAATTTCAATATACAACATATTTTTGTCAGGGTGTTAGCAATACACCGGTGCAAGAATTTGCAAATCATTTCGGAAGAAAAAATAGTTCCCAGGGTTCAGTTGAACTGCCAGTACTGATGCAGTAAAAGTACTAAATGTAACCACAAGTGCTTACATAGATGACACACAGCAAATACCTATGGCTAAGACTGAATCTACAGATTCAATAATAGGTCACATGTAAAAGCATTACTGCTGTAGTCATGTGATCATCGGGTGTCTCAGGTCCCTACCTTGCCAGAGCTCCAGGATAAGCCAGAGCGGTGAAAAAAGAAACAGTCATTACACAACAAGAAAAACACACAAAAAAAGAACTGTTCTGCTGATCTAATATTTCAGTAAGAATAACTCAGGCGTCAGACGTATTCAAATCCTAATGTAGCAGTAACAGTAAGGTGTACCCAAAACTCTGGCGCAGATATTCCCAACCTGAGGAAGGCTCATATGGTAATCAACAAAATATCAATATGGTCTTATGTCCACCTGTAAAAACGTATCAGCACCTTGCTAACCAAATGTCTATATTTTCATTTACTTATCAGATGAGTTAGGGCAAAAACAATCAAACTAAGAAAGAAAAACTGAGCAAACTAAATAAATAAATCCACACGTTCGGTATACTGTGATTTTTTTTCCTCACTATCTTTCTGTATTCGCCTCTTCTGCTACATCAAACAAACATTTTGGCAGTGTGGACATACGCCATGTGTCCTTCCATGTAGCAGGTGAATTTGTGAGTGAGTGGGGTTTTCTTGTTGAAGTAAGGAGAGTGGGTAGGGGTTGTAAGCAAGAGGTTGAGACCAGCGGCTGGCACTAATTTAGACATTTATATTTTCACGGATCTAAGCGCAAAAGTGCAAAACTTCAGTTAGCTGAACAAAGCCTTTTTAAGTGGTTAATCAATAAATATGTTCCCAAGCAGCAGAACTACCTTGCGCCCCCTCCACCTAGCACCAGGGCGATACTGTTTCCGGTCAAGATCCTGGCCAGGCGGGAGAAGTCAGAATGACGATCTGGACATTTTTCAAACACACGCTGGTATAACTCCCTCTGAAAAAAGCAGTCACAGACACAGAAAAGAGATGTAGGCATTTGCTAACCAGGTCAGTGGTTAGTGAAGACTCTGTAGTCTGTACCAGCTTGGGTAAACTCCTCCTGGAGAACACCCTGCGGGGGCAACACAGATGATGGTGTCTGGAGATCCAGCTTCGCATGTTGAGCCACTCTGCCGTCCCTCTGGGCGGTGGGCCGTCCTCTCTGTGAAGCAGCACGAGTTGCTTCTGGGCTCGGACTGCACTACTCTCCAACATTCGCTCCAACTACACATGCAGAACATGAGCAGAGAGCTTTCACTCAGGTCGTTATGAATGCAATAAACACCTTTAACGCAGACTTGTATTTAAGTGTCACAAACAGATGTGGTTTCTACAACTTCTATATGGTATCTATGTATCCAGGAGATGTTTCCCAAATAAAGAATTTCCCTCTGATTTCTCTTGAAATTCAACACAAGCATTATCTAAGGAGCTTGGAAAGAAAAGCAAATGAAAAGCTGTTGTAATTGGCTGGCTGTGGAATAGTAACATCTCCTGCAGCTTTAACTCACATTCTTCTCAAACTCTACAAAATAAGGTAATATTTACACTGACCTCGCCCACTGTGGGCTCCTGCTCACCCAGTCCCACAATGATGATGCAGTCAGCCTGGCGGATGCAGCGCTGGGTCCATGGTGTGAGGCTGGGATCAGACTGGTAGAGGACGATGCGATGGATGTCTTCCTGCTGGCCAAGCCAACTGGACAGGCGGTACTCGTGGACACTTGAGGTAGAGATGAGGTAGAAGCATGTCACTGCATTAAAGTTAGATCAACCTATGAAAAACTGCAGAAGTCAATTTCAACTACAGCTGTATTTATTTCCGTGATCTACCTGTCCAGAGCAGCAGAACCCAGGCGCTGTTTTATGTTGTCACTGGTCAGGAGTAAAGTGGGACCTGTAGAAAGACTTGCATTAAGTCGTTTAAACTTAACAGTATGCCCCCCTTTTTAATAGCTAATAGTATCCCACATCAGTAATACTGGAATAATCAGTACTCCCTTCATCTGTTTTAATGGTGTGTGTGTGTGTGTGTGTGTGTGTGTGTGTGTGTGTGTGTGTGTGTGTGTGTGTGTGTGTGTGTTTGTGTACCAATGCCACAGAGCGCATGCTGTAGCTCCAGAGTGAATGCAGTGAGTGGAACCTCCTCGGACACAGGCAGGATGGCCACAGTGGACAGGTTGGAGACTGGGTTGCCAGCATCCCACTTGCTGGTAGGCGTGTGGAGACCTAAACTACGAGCTGAAGAGTTTCTGCCATTAGATATTTCACATATGCAATATAATCTTCTGTACATTGTTCATAGTGTTTCCAATATGAATTCCAGGGTTTCAAACGCTCATGCTTCTAGCATGTGACACAGGCTAGCACAATTCTCAGACACACTCACACACTATGCAAACTGATGCCACAGCAAAGAAATTTAATGGTCAAAGCCAATATTCTCCAAAAATGTATCTAAAAATTTATAATCAAGACTTAAAACTCCACCCACGACCACCTACACCACAAATTTCTGATGTTTGATAGTTGAAAGTCAAAGAGGAGAAACAGTAAAAAGATCGATCAGTTCACCTCAGCACTGATTCCTTTGTAACTCTACTGTTTCACCTCTGTAGAATAAAGGGATCAGTCAGGACAACTTTGTACTGTTTTACAGTGAACCTTGTCTAAGTGGACCTAAACCACAAAACACACAAAATAAAAACAGTAAAAGATTACCAGCCAGGGGTCCAGTGACCTGTTGCATGTTGCCCAGAATCTTCTGCCCCAGCAGATGAATCAGCCTAGTGACAACCTGGGGATATCTCCTCTTGATCGAGTTCAGAGCTCCTTCAGGGAGCTTGGCCAGCTCTGAGTCCCTAACAGCATGGACTGTGGTGGCTCGGTTCATGTGGGTCAGGGCCTCAACCTGTTCAATCATGAAAGAGATGTTATGGTACAAAATATTGTTTTTCCACGTCTTTCGTTTTTTCTAAAACTTTCTCTCAAACTTAAACAGGAGGTCACAATTCTAACAACTCACCACACCAATTAGATCTCCGCGGCCATACTCCCCGGCAAGCTCTTTTTTCCCATCATCCTTTGCAATGACAGAGCGCAGTCGGCCACTGAGGACGATGAAGGTGCTGTCTGACTTGTCTCCCTGTCTAAAAGCAAACAGGCAATCATGTAAGAAAAAAAGTCAATCAATATAAATCACACATTTATAAGCTGTGATCATAAAGTTCCCACTTAAAGTTCCCACTTCATAGTCATCTGCTTTTAGTTCTGCTGCTATTCTCAGAGCTGTTATGACACCTTGCATGTGAGAACATCATGGAAATTCATGCTCTATTTCTCAAAATGAAATTCAACTTCATTGGCTGCTTTGTTTACACTGGATGACATTTAGCGCACACTGCAGATGGACAAGTGCAAGTGGACTGAATGGGAATGTGAAGGCAAATTTTTAGGTGTTTTGACTCCATCACAATTAATAATTAAACTTAAAAGTGTTTCCATAGATTAAGGAAGTTTTTTGAATCGAAAGTAATTGCAGTTTATGTTGCCTGCACATTAACAGTTTTAGTAAAAGTACCTGTAGACGGCACGCCCAGCCTCCACAGCCATCCAGTCCAGGGCAAAGTCGATCTGTCTAACAAATGGCGACATCCTCTTCACCACAGTGTGAGCCACATTCAGCACCACCCTGGGCTCCTCGCGCATAATCCTGCAAAGTTTAAAATTAAGATGTATTTGAAGCCTGGCTGTGACACTGAGGCAAGCAAACAGCTGACTGCTTGTGTATGTGCTCGGCCATACTCATAGAAATGGGCCTTGGAAATGGAGAGGTAGGTGCAGTCTCGGTGCGCTCGCACTGTGAAGATGAGGGGTTCCCCTGTGAGGACAGCCAGGTGACCCACCAATTCCCCGGGGTGAGTAACAAAAAGCAGGGTCTCCTCTTCGCGGTCTATCATACGCTGATAGACATGGAGCAGCCCTGAGATGACAAAGGCCACACTCACGTCCTGAAAAACATGTAGAGAAGAAAATGAGGTCTTGTGACTTTTCACCAGTCAGTGGCATGAAACCAAAAAGGTGATAGTGCTGGATTTTCCTGCAGTTTCAGCAGCCTGATGCTCATTTGTTTCTGCTAACTCTCCCATGGTTTAAAACATATCCTCTTTAAAACTGAGCAACACATTCTTAAATCAGTATCAGCTGATGTGTTTGATCAGCCCAGTTTTTAATATCCACAAGTACCCTGATTAAACGAGGAACAGTAAACGTCAAGAAAAGAAAGAAAACAGATGTGACAGAGAACCTTTAAGACCTGCATTTGTTTTATTAAACTGAGCTACTGAGACTAATATCCAGTTAAATGTAAGAATATTACTTTGCTCCAATTACAATAATCATTGGTAATCCAAAGCAAGCAAAAGAAGAAGAAACCGAAGGAGACGAAGGAGAAGAAGCACAAGGAGGAGCAAGAGGAGGATGAGGATTCTTGTCCGTTGTCATTAAACTGACCTGGTCTCCCTGGTGGCCTACAACAGATCCAGCTTTGACCTGGCGAAGATTCACCCTCCCATCCAGCAGACTGGGGTCCTGACATGTGCAAAAAAAAAAACACACAGAGGACAAATATACAACCACTGTGGGATTAATAAAGTTTATATTTTTGAATTTTACTGTTGCTAAAAACACGATCTCCTCATTTGTTTTCAGTTGACCTTTGGTGTAGTAATGTATCCTTTTCATTGTAAGCTACCTGTAATTGGATGACCTGCAGCAAATCCTTTTTAGCAGCTTGGAAAATGGCATTGACTTTATTATGGTAGACACTTCCTCCTCCTGCATCACTGTAATGGTACACAGCAGATGGAGTTTGCTGCACTGTCACACTCTTCTTTAGAATAGACTGAGGAGGTAAAGACAAAAAAACACAATGTGTGTGAGATCCACACTCATTCTAGTAACTGTGTATGTGCATATATGGTGTGATGGGTGCACAGTTAGATGCCCTGTATGCCCAATGTTCAACATAAACCAGCAATTCCCTGAAAGTGTAACAAAGATAGTTTCTATGCAGAGACCTTGACAGGACTATGAGGCACCGTCTCCTCTTTGGCACCTGGAACGTATGTACTGTTGAAGTCAGGTGACATTTCCCCTGCAAAACACAAATTGTTTAAAATTTCGATAGAACAGTAGCAGTATAATGTCTTCGTAAGTGGATATCAGGCCCTTGTAGAGCAAGAGTATTTTAGTCTAAATAACCCAAAATGTGATGTCCACATATGTGAAGGTCCTACGAGGTTAAGCCACAAGTTTGAACAGAGACTGGTTTAAACCCAAACTGACTGAAACCCAAATTAAGGAGAGCCTTAAAGTATTCTCCTGACTGTATCCTCAGTTAAAGTCAGCAGCACTGTATACAGTATATGATCATTTTGTATTTACCTGTATTTGTATTATCTATCTATCGATCAATCGATAGATATGTCTAATATTAACATTTGTTTGATGACCTGAAATGTTTAAATTTGACAAATATGCAAAACAATAAACGCTTATCATGGCACTGTCAAAAAAGCCAACAATTCCCTTACTTTTTTAGAAGTATACATATATGTGTGTGTACAGTGACACTGCATGTATGTATACCTGTAACAGTAATCGGGTTGGAGAGGGAGCGGGATCTCTTGGTTTTTGATGTGGACATGGAAGAGAGGCTGGACTTTTCTGCTACATCAAAAAACAGATAACATGAGCAGTTTTACTTGATGCACATCGCTTACGTCTCATAGTGAACATATTGAGAAAATGCTGTTATTTCTGACCCGTGTCAGCTTTTTCAGAGCCCAGATCATCAGAGTGAGACTGCTGCCTGCGGAAACCTTTGTGTGGATGAGTCTCACACAGAACGTTTGCCACAGACACCAAGGAGATCGCTTGGCTCTCCTGATAAACACAAGTTAATCAACAAAGTCACCTTTTAATGCAAGAATTTTCTTAAATGATCTGAAATCTTAAATCAATATTAGTAAGAATCAAACTTAAACTCTGACTTTGAGAAAAAAACTTTTCAAAAGCCCAAAACCATGTTTCTAATACTACAGATTAGGCTACCTCTAGGAGTCTGCAGCTGACCAACCAACCTTAAAACCACCCCTATGTTTTGGATGAAGACATAGGTCTAGGGTAAAAAAATTTTTTTTTTAAAAAGTCAAAATTCAGATATTCTGATAGTATTCCCAAAATCTAAACTCTAGGTCGGTAACTTAGCAGCCTCGAAGAAAAATCAGGGGTCTCTTGAGATTATGGAGAACAATTGTTATATGCTGATATCATTAGGGTACTTGTCACTATCAATGATAACTCACACCTTGCAGGACAACTAAATATGTGCTCTGAAGAAAACACTTTGAAAAAACAAACATAAAAAGCTTTTGCAACAGAAAAGAATGGCAGAAACAAAGATAAGGCTCACATGACAAGAGCAGAAAGCACAAAGTACTTCTGTTAGCAAGATTACTTGGTTAAATGTGTCCTGTGGACTTTTGTCTTTACCAATGGTAGTACTGTACAGTACCAGTCCTACCAAACGACCTGTTTGCGGATCACCAGACAGAATTTACTCAGTGTCTTTATATATAAGCACTACTCTCTGTTTTGAGACAGTGTTTCATAACTGGAAAAAATGATGAGTTAATAAAAGAAGGCAACAACACAAGAGTGCGAGGAGAAATTATCCAATCAAAAACAGTTTTGCACTATTCATGTCACAGGTTACAGTCTGGAGTACTGGTAAATGAAAGAGCACTACCGGGTTGAAGAGCTCAGTGGTAAGGCCAAGGTAGTTGTGTAAGGCAAGAAACGTCACTCTCTGAAGCCGCACCATTATGATCTACAGGACAAGAAGGAAAGGTGACAGAGAAAATGTGTTTGTTTTTTTTAGCTGTACAGGGTGGATTCAGTTTAATCATCGCCCTGTGCTTTGCTGAATGCTATTTACTCGTGGAGAGCATACATACAGTATTTGCAGCCCAGCTAATAAATAATATGATTCATTTTTTTCTGTGGACACTTTACCTGGATGACACGAACCAGAGTTTCTGGATACTTCTCAAACACTGACTGAAAAGCTGCAGCTGGAAGACGCAGGACAGCTGAGGGAACTGCAGCTCTCGCAGATACTGTTTTATAAGGTGCTGGGTAACCCTGAAAATTAAATGATGCAGATCAGAGGAGATGTTTCGCAGTAAAATGCTTTATGAAACCAAGAAATCGCTAATACAGAAAATGCAAAAAGAATTCCTCAATTAGCAGTGCAGTGAGAGATATATGAAGAGAGAGAGGGACCGCACACATACAGTGATGATGTCCAGGATGCTGAGCAAACTGTGAACACTGTCTCCAGGTAACACCTCCTTCACTACGGCATCGGTGCCATCCTGCAGTAATAAACACAGTGAGAACAGAACATCAGAACAGAAAAACAGCACACAAGAACCGAGCCAGTCACATAGATCAAGACATCCTGGTGAAGCTGAGCAACAGAATGGGGAAGGAAGGTGATTTAAATAACTTTGAACATGGCATGGTTGTTGGTGATAGATGGGCTGGTCTGACGATTTCAGAAACTGCTGATCTACTGGTAGTTTCCAGCACAACCATCTCTAGGCTTTACAAAGAGAGAAAGAAAATATTCCATTCAATTGAATTCCTTTTTTTCAAGCTGGCGTGATCAATCATTTTGACCTAACAGAAAGAAGCACTGGTACTCATCTGGAGTGTTAATAATCAAAAAGAATGTGCCCCCCGAATCAATACTAGCCCTTTATATTCAGCTCATTTAACTGTATGAAGCTGCACGGGTGCTTACATTCTCGTGGACGCACAGCTCCAGGCGGCCATCTTGAACCACGTAAATGCTGTCATCAGTGTCACCGGGTCGGAAGAGTCCCTCTCCTTGGTGCAGCTGGATCAGCACCATGTGACGACACAGCTCCAAAAACAGAGGTTTCTCGAAGTGCCCGAGCACCCTGTGTGTGCACGGCATAGTTCTGTTACTGCTAGCTGGAATAATCATGCTACATATCAAAGAAGGAATATGCCTAATACTGATTGCGAAACCACAGATGAATCCTTACAATGACCTAGTCATTCTTTTCTGGTTTACAGATAACACTAAGTTGCATTTGAAGGTCCCCAAGACGGAAATGCATGGACACCAGGCTCACCCATTGAAATATAAATATAAAAATTGAGTGAATTATTCAAATTATTAATTTGACATTAACACTCATTAGCACTCTGTGAATCACTTTACTTTCTGAGTTTGGTGCTGAATGAGGCCCATTATGTATCAAGAGTACTGACCTGACATTTTTCAGCATGTACAGCACTTCAGAGGGTAAATGGGAGTTCTGCACGTCAAACTCAGTGAGGTCAGCCTCCAGCAGGCAGGGAGGAGGCTCCTTGGGCTGCAGGGTCGGGGGCTCCCTACGAATGCGCAGGATCCTAAAACAGACACACTTATCACACTTTGTTGCTCTTTTGCTTTTTTTTTTACACTATGTTTCTTCTTCTGTTTATACAGGGGCTCACTTGCGAGCTATAGAAAGAACTTTAGTCCTCTTCCTCACTCGCTGCCGCACGGCTGAGTTTGAGTTGGAAGCAGGCACCGAGGAAAGTGTCTGAACCTGCAACAGCAAGAAAGAGAAACATGATGCTACACAGAAGGCATTCTGATGATAATACACGTGCCAGTATAGATAGATATAGATACTGTAAGGTATATGATTCTCTCTAGCAGCCATGCCTAATGACAAGGCTGTTAGCACCAGCTAAATTCCAGCACACTAATTTTTTCAGCATTTATAAGCCATTATTGCTTGTCACTGACTTTTGTCTTCTCTCGCTTGTAGTTTGTGTTTGCTTCTCTTTTCTCCCTTCGTCTTCCCTCTCATCCCCCAACGGGATTGTAGGAAACTGGAATTTTTCCTAGCAAGGTTTTGCCAAAGTGGCAACTTCCAAGCTAAAGAAATAAATAAAACTGATGCAAAAGTGCCAAAAACTACAGTTCCTAAACTTTTTCCTAACCTTCAAAAGAAATTAATTCCCATGGACAGTTTAAAAGATGTACACAGCAAGACTGCATTATTTTCAAAGGCCTCAGTAATTGTGGCTGCAAAAACACTTCTGGTCCTAAAGAAAGATGCGGAAAAATGCCTCTTTTTCCAACCACGTTTATGGTGTCAGTGACTCATTTTGGGTCACAATGAGTGAAAAATCAAGTAAACTCAGTGCCAGAAGGATAGTTATCCAGGAAATGCTCAGGACAAGTCATTATCAAATGAGTGGGTGGATCCACAGTCAGATCTGCCACTCACTAATTACATTAACCGTATAAGACCTACCATAGAACCAAGTCCACCAGAGCTTATCTTTATATTTTTACATGCTGTAGTGCCATTTTTGGGAGCATTTCAAGTTGCTATACATCAATATAACCGTTATAGCCCAAATTTTAATAATATGTATGCATTAAGTCCATAGTAACTACATAAATTGCAAAAAAGTGCAATAAAGTACAAAAAGATTGAAAATCGTTTTTGTTTTTTCCCCCATATATTTCTAGTTAGAGAAATTTAAGAGGTTTATCCCTCAAAACTGTAAATACAAAAAAGTTACACAAAATAGTTTCCCATCACAGGAAATTTATTTTGAGTGTCTTCATAGTTCTATTTTTGAGATACACCAATTTTTATATACTGTAAAGTATATTTTACAAAAGCTATATGTGGAAGGAAACCGTGACCTAGGGCAAGCTGATGGCATAAGATGTAAGTACAACTACTACAGTTTCATATGCCAAAAAAAAATCATTGTGCTAACTTACGTGGTTCTGGTTCTATGTGGATTTAAAAATAGTTACGCAAAACGATGCGGACACGCTCTGACCGGTTTTAAAGGGTTAAATTTCAAGACAGCAAGATGGTGACAGCAAAAACTCTTACTCCCAGGATTCAAAACTGAATATGACAAACCAATGGATGACTGGTTGACTATACTGTCTGTTCCCCTGTCTATGACTATTCCCCATAAACCCTTGTGTTAAAATGCTTTAGTAACTAGCAGAGCCTGAGTCACTAAACTGAACATCTTGACTCTGTTTGTCCTGTTGGTGCCTACAGACGACTCAGCAAGTTTGTGCTTCAGTTTTAGTGAGTGAACTTCGGGTATTTTTGGAATACACATGTTAGCTGATAAGTTAGTGCTCCACGCTCTTGTACAATTACAGTCACTTTTAGCTCTGAAAAGCCTCACACTATGGTGGCCAAAACACTAATGGTGAGGCCTTGAAATGCAGAGTCCTGAATTGGATAAGTAACATAATGGTGGCTATGTCCATCTTTTATATACAGTGTATGGTTTTGCCCAAGGTCTCTTCTGTTTCACTAAATGATTGCTTATAAGAGATTGAGGTTCTCTGTAACTTGTACAGCATATACATGACGTTGCAGACCTGCATTGAGGTTTTGTTTTTCTCTGTAAAATTTTCAGTTTTTTTAAGTATCATCAATTACTCAAAAAATGGTCAGTGCAACCTCAGCTAACATTTGTCACTCAGTAAAGACTTCTGCAAACTATTAGTGATCATGCAGTGAAGTATACAAAAATAGCATTCAAATGAGTCATCAAGATTCCTGAATAAGTTTGTTCCTTGCCATCATCTTTAGCTTGATTAATAAAAGGAAAACAAAATATGATAACAGACAACAAAGACTGTGGACACATGGTTTATAAAACACACACAACAGAAGGGCGCCTGCTGGGGGTGATGGTGCCCTCAAAGTGTGCATCAAGAAATAACTTACCTTTCTCATGATCTTTCGGCCGTAGAACATCACTTTGTCTCGCTTCCTAAAACGGTAGTGGGGGACCCCAGCCTCCTCCTCTAAAAGAACCACAAAACCTCTGTAAGATCTGTCTGTGCTCAGCACAGAGCAGGAAATCTAACTCTGCAATGTAACTGTTGATTTATAAAACACTGCTCCTTCAATAAGCACTGTCCAATAGTCTCAGGCTATCTGCTAAAGGTCACCTTACTGTCACATTTTTACAGCAACTCTGTTTAATTAAGTTATTTATGTATTTTAAATCAGGGCTGAAGACATACCATCATTGACTTGAATTACATTAACCTATGGACAGTTTGTCCACCTCTTTGTTTCAGTTGCACCTGTTTAATGTAACTAACCAAGACAGAAATAGTAGTACAAATAGTATTTAGTATCTAATAGTTTACATTCAAAACGTTTTATAAGCTATTTTTGCATTTAAACCTCACCCTGCAGTAATACTTTAACAACAAACATCAGCTAAAACAGTCATATCAATGGTAGACTAGAAAACTCTTATACTTAAACTATAAGGTTTATGACTCTGAGCTCTGCAACTTGTTCATCACTGAATATTTTTAGATACACTGAAACAGCATGGGTTTGGGGTGTGCAGCCTGCAGAGAACTGACTTGATAGTTTGTATCGTCTGTAAAGGAGGAACACAACAACTCCAACGACAGACATCACCATCACTGCTCCGATCAGTACAGCTGTCCACTGGAAGAAATAAAAAAAAAACAGCATACCCAACATCAAAACACTTTCACTTGCACATTTGTGTACCTAAAAAAGTAAAAGCTAAAACACATTTTAAAAGTACTCCTTGTATATTCAAACCTTCAACTAAGGCTGTCAACAGAGTATTTAAAAAGCTTGCCTGTGTTGTAATGAGAAAATAAACAGCTTAAGTTAAAATAGGACCAAACCATACTTTCATGCAAGACCAACTTTTACCACAAGATGGTGCTGCTCCTTGTCAAACCCCACTGTGCCAGCGCCTGCTAGTCTGTCCTGAACTGGAAGTCCCACAGGACCTTAGCTCCACTGTTCTCAACCACCTTTAGTGGTGTCTCCCATCTGGACTTGGGGACTTCTTGTCCATATGTGGTACAGATGTTCCAGATTCTAGCCAACTGGTTGTGCCTCGGTGTTTGCGGTCTCAGCTTGCACCTTGCATCCTGCTGCTCTGTGTTGATCAGTTCCATGGCACCTTTGCAGTCTAGAACCTGTCAGCTGTAATAGAGTCCTGCCTCTATTGATCTGATGCTTAGTGCCTGTTCTTGTGCTGCCATGATAAAAAACCTCTATCCTTTTCTTTAGTCCGCCCATTTCTGGCCACTGGTAGGATTTCTTGATGTCTGCCACTTCCTCTCTCTGTCAATGGAACATCCCATTCAGAGGGATGTATTCGCAGATGCTCCGTGTTTCATCTTGGATTGTGGCTCTGACACTCCTTAACCCTCACCCTCCCTCTTTCTGTTGCTCATAGAGCCTTAGGGTGCTAGAATACATGTGAAGACCTCGGTGGCATCTATCTCCTCCTGTGACCAGCTTATTATTCCAGCTGGGTATCTCTAATGACCGACAGGGTGAATGCATTGGCTTGGATCTTTTTCTACCATTCAGCTGGCTTCTTATCACCTGATAGTTATAGATCTCTCTATCAACAGATCACTACATCAATCTACAGATGTATATATCTATGTATTGAAGGATCAATAGGTTGTAGCTTTTGTCTGTTAAACAGAATATGTGTCAGGCTAAATACTGCCTTTTCTTATTACATGGGTGGACAATTTCCACTAGCAGGAGTGGTCTTTTACCAGAAAGTAAAACACCACCCCTGCTGGTGGAAATTCTTCTAAATTTAACTTATTCTGAATACAATGAGTACCTTTAAAGGACTATAAATAATATTTAAACATACAGTAATAACAGAAAGCATTCACACTTAGTCACTATTTGCATGAATTTACTTAATTCTTTCTTTTGTTTCCTTTCAGTTTTTTGTTATATATCGTTTAGTATATAAAGGCACACAAGCCAACTTCCACTGTTTACCATATTAGCTTCTGTCCGTTCCTCCACAAAAAGTTCCATCGTGGCCTTAAGCCTATCCAGCGGAACCAGCTTATGAAACATCAGAGACAACACAATGGAAATGAAATGACTCACAGCTGAAGGTGAGCCAGGCTGTGCATTCAGAAAAGAATCAGGGTTGGGAACAGTCAAGACAAGATTAAAATACAGTCTGTTTTCACACAAAAGATCTAACAGTCTGATAAAGCATTGCACAATATTCTATAATATATTAGTTGTAATTGAGAGCCACAGTGGAAAATATCTGTTAATTTCCAGCTCCGTGTTTTTATTCCTGGGGTCTATTAGACTTATTTTATGTACTCAAAGTTATAATTACCTCCCTGTTCATATTCGTACTGCCGAGTCTATTCAGTCTTTTAAATCACGTCTTAAAACTTATCTTTTTACTTTGGCCTTTGATTCTAACTAGTTGACTGTTCTAGCTTATTGTGTTGTTACCTATTGTTTGTCGTCCTGTTTTATTGTTTGTTTTAATTGTCTCATGTTTTTACTGACTGTGAAGCACTATGGTCAACACTGTTGTTTTAATATGTGCTATATAAATAAATATTGATTTGAATTCTTAATTACTCTATGCTGATCCTTTGTACAGCCCTACAGTTCAACCTCTAAAACAAATTGTTTTAAGTCATCCCCCATTAACTTTCTTCAGACTGAAATTATTTTTTTATTTGCTTTCTTGTTTCCATGTAACAACCCCTTTACTTCTTCTTACTCAATGAAAGCAGACTAGGAGTAAGCCTTGAAGCTCTTTTCTGTCATATTTCAGGCCTTCTTATAGAACAAAATGACTTGGTGTGCATCAGATGTTAGTGAGGGTGATCTTTGACTATGTAGCTGCCCTTGGAAAAACTCATAAACTAACATACTGGTAGTCATCAAACCAGAACTTTATTTATATATACTGAGGTGTCAAAACTCTGTCATTAATGTTGTCTTTATGGGGGGGAAAGACATAAACGGTTTCTTTTACTGATTACATGTTCTACTACTAGAGCATGTTTGCATGAATCACGGCTCAAAATCATCCTCACCTTATGGTACATCTAATATTTTCTCTTATCTTATGCCCCTTAGTTCTTTTTATCTTCTGACTCAAGTAAGCCCTTTGAACACGATGCACCACAGAATGCCAAATCATTCCTACCTGTGGAAATTAAACTCTTTATGGGTCTATCTGTGGGTTTAATCTTTACAACTCCTCCGGGATTATATTCACTTGTAATATCTTGTTTACAATATCTTGTTTACTTCTTTCTTGTACATGCATCACTTACTTTGTAATATTTTATTCAACATTACTCTTTGAGGGCCTTATTATTTATATAGAAGATTTACATGCTCCATCTTTCATACTTGTATTTTAATTGAGCATCTACAACAAAACTATTTTCTCCTGGGGTTAATAAAATATTCTGATCTGACTGAGGTGAACAGCTACACTAAGTCTTTATACAGGGAGTGCAGAATTATTAGGCAAATGAGTATTTTGTCCACATCATCCTCTTCATGCATGTTGTCTTACTCCAAGCTGTATAGGCTCGAA
>NW_005187568.1:1098037-1120329 GCF_000239375.1 Pundamilia nyererei
AATTATGCACAGTAATAGTCACCTGCACACACAGATATCCCCCTAAAATAGCTAAAACTAAAAACAAACTAAAAACTACTTCCAAAAACATTCAGCTTTCATATTAATGAGTTATTTGGGTTCATTGAGAACATGGTTGTTGTTCAATAATAAAATTATTCCTTAAAAATACAACTTGCCTAATAATTCTGCACTCCCTGTAATGAGGTGCTGCAACTCTGCAGTGTAAATGATCATTCAATTAGCAGAGGGATTTTTTTTTTTTTTACGTAGCTTTAAGGACATAAGACTTAGACACTGAAGTTTAACAAATGACTTACTGGATTACTGGACTTATTGCAGAGCTCCTCTTCATCATTGTCTTCCATGCCTATTTTCAAAAGAAAGAAAGAAAAGGCCACCCTAAAACAATGTTTGAAAACTTTGCAAAGCCCAACCTTTCATGTGACTCTTTACTCATTAAATCTTTGTTCTCTCCAGCTGATCGAAACGAGGTCACAGAGCAGAAATCTGGGTTAAAGATCACCTCCAGCTCTCACTGACTGTTGGTAACCAGACACTCCCTCCCGCGCTGACACACTGCAACCCTGCCGCATGCGTATCTATATCTGAATTAGTACAAAGCTCGACATGGGGAAAGACAACGTTTTCACTTTGTTTACTAAACTTACTTCTCGCTTATTTGCTTGTCATCATATAAAAGATCCAAATACAACACGGATCATAACGAGGCTGATCCTGGTGGACGGGATTCCAATGTAATATGGAAACAGCGTCTACCTACAGTTCCAACCTTACCTTTAATATCACATTTAACTTTAACTGTAAAGTTGTAATTCTCATTTTTGCATGTGTGTGTAGCTCTGTTCCGTTACCCAAGAGGACAATGGAGTGGAAAAGAAACGCTAAACTAGTAGGTCTGCGGTGACAGAGTCCCTCGGTGAGAAACCACAAGATACAATCTCTAGCTTACCTTTTTAGACTAAAGTCAAGCAAAGAATGTTGCCATGTACCTTTCTTATGCCAAAGTTTTTACGTTTACGTGCTTTCCAGTTCTTTGGAAAAAGCAATCTAAATGTCCTGTCATACCTATCAAAATAAAACCTCTCTTAACAAAAGGCTACAGCAACACCGAATAGAATATACGATTTTTTTTAAAGATGTCGAATGAAAAACAATAGCTTTTATAATAGAAATTATACCCATAGTTCATTTGAACACGGACAATTTTTTTTAAATCTTTTTATATGCTAACATGTTTATGAAATATTTAGCTGTGTGGGTTGCATCCTTCGAAGCATGCAGCCCTTGAGCACACAGCTTTTATTTTGAAGGGCTGTTTCTCCACTCATGGGCTCTGCGTAGTTGTCTTAAATGACGTACCTCCAATCACTGGCAGCGAAACAAGCATCTCGTATTTTGATTGGTAGATGGTGCCTAATGTCGTCCAATCACCAAATAGTTTGTTTGATAGTGAAGCAGCTCGATAGCGTTGGGCTGACGGTGTGGTGAAGGTGAGTGAAGTCGAATATTTTATAGATATATAAATATGAATGTAACAATTTCTGAATCTGCAGTTCATCGAAAATTCAAATAATATCCAGAATTTTATCTGAAATTAATTATGAGCTCGAAAGCAGCATTACATTTAGCTATCATTTAAGTTGTTTGCTAGTTAGCAAGCTAACCAGTGAACAAGTTACAGAAATCAGCACTCAAGGTTTCTTACTAAACTGTAATGTAACGCATGTTGACCCTAATCCTAACCCAGAGTGCAGTCTGAACAGTAAAGCATCACTGTTACCTGACTACCAAGTGAAAAATGAAAGTAATTTTTGTGTATTGATCGTCAATATTCTAACAGGATTTTGTCCATCTTCCCTGGCAGTGTATTTGGCTGTTTCATGAGGTGGTGTATACCCACTCTTTATTAAAATCAACGCTTTTGTTTTTACTCTCTTCTGTCCTGTAGGAAGGCTGTGCCAGCATGGGTGTGTTATCCACGCTGATGAGGGGGCTGGTGCGAGGTGCTGACAGGATGTCTGAGTTCACGAGCAAGCGTGGATCAAGGACTCATAATAAAGGCAGGGGCGCCAGGCCCGCTGGACGGAATCTCCCCAGCTCCAAGTTTCTAGCCATTCGGGCCATGATTCCGGAGTTTGTGGTGCCTCCTTTGGAGGGATTCAAACTCAGACCATATGTCTCATACCGTGCCCCGAAAGGAACAGAACCTCCACTCACAGCACAGAGTCTGTTCGATGAAGTTGTGGCTCCTCAGATCAAACAGGACTTGGAAGCAGGCACTTTCAGCAAAGACCAGCTAGTGAAGTATGGATTTGAGCCCACACAGGAGGGGAAGCTCTTCAAGCTCTATCCAAAGAATTATGTACGTTAATGATGGATTTCCAAAGACTCGCTGATTCACTGGGGACTGAAAGCTGCAGATCAACTGATGAGGGCCCCTTCTAGAAAATCAACTACTACATAAACTGTTCAGGAAAAAGGCCTTGTCTTACAGGTTTTGTTATTTGATGACCTGGAAAAATAAAACAAAAAGCATGATTAATACTGCACAACTGTCAGATATTCATTATAATGGTTTGAGCTCCTGTTTTTTTTAAGTTATGAGTCTTCACTGAGGGACTGGTGATCTTGTTCAAGGGTATATGCAGACTAGCTACATGTGACATATTTCAAAGTTAAACACAGTGGTAATTATTTAGTTACCACATAATAGTTTGCTTTATTTTTCAGGCCATTAAGTACCTAAAATTGCACTTACCTGTACTCTAATGTCCACTTGAGACCGGCTAAAAGTGAATCAATCCTCAGACTCATATTACAATAAACAACATTAAAAAGCATAATTATAGTCTGGTACAAATAGTTTTGTTCTGTAGGTAGGTTCATTATATCTCTACATTGAGACGAGTAACTTCTAAGGGTGGCCGCTTTAGTTCAGATGAAGGCAGCTGTAGCCGATTGCAGTGGGTTAGGGCTCACATGTGCTAACTGGAGTCACTAAACTGAACCGAACCTCTTGAACAGGTTTGTGCAGTATTATATTTGTGTTCTCACTTAATATAAAATTATTACTGATTGTCGCATGTGGTGTGATCTTAACCTGAATATCACCAAAATTAAATCAACTTGATTTAAACCACCAAAATAATATCTTGAAAACTGGATGCTACACTGCTAAGTGCTAACAAACAGAATTCTCCCTTCAAGGGGAAAGTCACCTGACAAACAACATGGCCTGTTATAATTTTTATGGGTGCATTTCTGATATTTTGTCCTGCTCCTTAACATTAACAATTAGCTGCTATGTTTTTTGATTCAACTTTAGGGATGCAGCTTGCCAAGTGGGCATCTTGACCCTATTTTAGCCCCACAACAACCACCTCACACGACCCTGCAGCTGGTCTGGGCTAAAGAAGAAAAAAACCAAACAAAGAACATGTGTAGGTGAATGGTTGTATTGCGCTTGTAGCTACAGTACACACGAGTATGAGGATTATAAACTTCTTTTTTTTTTTTTTGCTTAAATACAAGTTTATATAAAAAAAAAAATCAGTGTCACTATGAAAATAGAGGGTCTTGCTAATTGCATATAATGTGATAAGTCATTCCAAAGTATAGGAATCTTCATGATAAAAACAGTGACTGGAATAACAGCATGACATGCTCTTGCTGTAGTCAGGCTATACATTTAGATTTCAATAGTGTCAACATTGCTATGAGTCCTGTAAAGCCTGGTCTGGCATCCAGTCCCAGCGCCACACGTGGAGCATGTGGTCATAGAATGAGCAGCTGGCCAGCAGGCAGGACAGTGAGGGAGCATCCTCATCAGGGTTGAGGGTGGGAACTGGAGCAGGGGAGGTCTGAGGTGCTGCAATTCCCTCTGGGATGTATCGACCAGCATCGTCCTCCAGGGAAGTGTCAAAGCTGGCAGTGGGAGATTCATACTGAATCCTTAAGTGTCCTCGGTTCTCTGCAGGGCTTTCCTTTGGTTCTGTGGCAGGCGGGGAACAGGCAGTATGGTCCTCCAGGGACAGCCTGGACCAGTCTGCTCCATATGCCAAGGAACTGTGGAGGATGTATGAGGTTACAATGGGGCATGCTCCTGCACTGCCCTCTGTAAGTAAACAAACAGTAAGTTATTAAAACCCCCCACAGATTTCTCCTGGTAAAAACAACCATTTGTACAATATGTGAGGTCTACTGATGTTTCAGGTAGAGAAGGAAGCCTTTCACCATTCAAAGCTATTTACACTGCCAGCACCATTCACAGAATCTTTCCTATCAAACACAAACACCATTTTGGTGTGTTTGGCATCCATCTGTTTCAGACAGGTTGTTTTTTGTGTGTGTTACACACCCCTTGGCAAACATGGACATGTGTCCATGTTTGATTTGAGAAATTGAGGACACAGAGAATGTCATCAGGAAAGCATTTCGTGAGGCAACAGATTTATAGAGCAGTATGCTCATTTTCCCATACATTTTTATAGAGTCAGACTTCTTTTCACGACAAGGAGTGGCTCCCTGCTGGCCATTAGAAAGAATGCAGGTTTAAAATGCTACATGGTTTGCCTTTTCAGGCCTGGACTCTAGTCCATCGTTTTTAAAGAGCCTATAAAAAAGCAAAAAGGTATATGCTCTGTTGCTTAATTTCTTCAAATTGTGCAGTATCTATAAATAGTAATGATAAGTTCATTAAGCTACCTTTCCACTCTGAGAAGCTAAAAAGACAGCTAAGATCAATTATAATTAGACAATTGTCAAACAATTCTCATATTTAAGAAGCTGAAACTAGACCGTTCTCTGGAGTCCAAACCAGCTAAACTAGGCAAGAGCCCACGCAGGCTGTCAGTCCAATGGGAGAGACAGAATCACCACAAAGTGTGAGGTGAAAACTGTGTTTTCACAGGCCTAAAGCTGGTCTAATTCAGAGCGACCATTTTATTGTTTATCACTTATTCAAACACACCTAGAGCCTGCTGACAGTGAAGGATGTGGAAGTCATTATGCATGCAGGCTGCCAGCAGCAGGTGCTGATGGCTGGGATGCCACTTCAGTCTCCACACTCCACCACCCAATGGAGTCTCACTCAGGGGCTGCCGCATGTTTCGGCCATCCCACAGCAAAACCTGCTCATCGTAACTGTGGAAGGAGAAGTGCGTGAGAGGAGCAACAAGTATACAACTCTTACACAACAACAGCTCAACATCAGGATATTTACCTGCCTGTAGCCAGAATGTGCTCCCGATGAGGGTTGCTGTGAATACTGCACACACCCATCGAGTGCCTTTGAAAGAAAACAACATAAATTTGTGTCTGCACACTGTCAAAATGGAATATATACATGAAAACTGATACACTATCAACCTCACCTTTTACTTATGAAAGTGGGGCTGGAGGGACCGATCCTTAAATCCCAACCTTTCAGTTTACAGTCATCACCACCTGGTGAGAAAACAACACATGACACAGCACAGGAGAATATTTAGATGGCCGATTTAGAGGCAGCATCAATGTGAGCTCACAAACTACCCGTGTAAGGCACACAAATTGGTGGCACATATGTATGATTTAAAGTCATGATAAAAAAAATAAAGTACACCATATCTGAAATCTAAGGTTTTATATACAAGGACAAAAATATCATCTGCTTCTTAGGAGAGGTTACAATAGGTAAGTACAACATCAGATAAACAACACATGGCATATTACACTGTGTCATTTATTTAACAATAAACCAAAATGCAGAAGGGATGTGTGAAAAACCAAGGACAATATGCTTCCACGGGAATTAATTGGCTGCTACTCAGGCTGTTAATTATCAGCAATCATCAGCCAGGAGCCGATAATCAAATACTGATTATCGGCTTGACAGTTTTCTGGTCCGGAGCACTCGTGTGTTAGCACAAGGCCCAGCAGGAAAGCCGTAAACAATGAACTTAGAGGAGCAATTGTTGCTATTGATTAAACTTGGAAGGGTTATAAGGCCATTTCCAAACAATTTCAAATCCATCACTCTACAGTGAGAATAATTAGTCACAAGTGGAAAACACTGAAGACAAATACGAATCTTCCAAACAGTGGCGATCCCAGCAAATTGACCCCAAAGTCAGACTGTGCAATGCCGAGTGAAACTCCGAAAATCGCTACATTTCAGAATATGTAGGCTTCACTTAGCATGTTAAATGTTAAACTTCTTGACAGTACAATCAGACTGAACAACATTGTCTCATTTGAAAGGGCAAAGAAAACCAAAAACAAATACACACCGCAATATAGCTTAGGTTTATGAAGTTGCATCTGAGGAAACCACAACACTTCAGGAACAATGACCTTTGGACATACAAGACCAAATTGGAGAGATTTTGCTATAATGCACAGTGCCATATTTGGTGAAGACCAAACATTGCATAGTAGTACAAATACCATCTCATACTGAAGCAGCTTAATAGCATTTGGTCAAGGTGAAACACCAACTCATACCATCTGTCGTGGAGCTGTGGTGGTGGAGGGATGATGATTTGAGATTATTTTGCAGGCACAGAACCTGGGAACCTTGACCATGAACTCCTCTGTATACCAAAGAACACAGAGGAGTCAAACAGCTAAAACTCTGGACCAAATGCTGTCATACAACAGACGTTGCAATTGCGCAAAGAACCTCAACCCAAAGAAACCTGGACTTTAAGACAGCTGTACCCACAAATGTCAATAAACTGCAGTAAAGCTGTAAAGCAGAATGAGGGCAAGATGCATCCACAATAATGTCAGAGACTAATGAAGTCACACAGAAAATTATTACTTCAAGCTACAGTTGCTAAAATTGGTTCTACAATCTTCTGAATCATGAGGTGCACTTAAGGTTTTACTCACTGCTTCTGGATTTTGGCTTAGTTTCAAATACATAAATAATGGCATGTGTTGCTCATCTGAGGTAATAATTTTATCATATTAGAAGCTGAAAAGGATTCATATGTGAAACCTCAGAACTGAAATAGGATGTACTTACTTTATTTTTCACATGACAGTTGTATATCAGTTTTACTGACTGATTTCAGCAAATAAGATGCCACTCACCAATTATTAATTGAATCCTAATTAGTATTTAACCGTTATTTTGTTTGCAGAAAAAGATGGACTAAACAAAAAATGTTTTAGATCAAAGAATATTTTATTTTTAAATCACAAATCCAATCCAAGTAAATACAAAACAGAGTTTTTAAAACGAAAAAAGCTATTCAAACCTACCTGCTATGATGGGTTTCCTGTTCTTACTGAAAAATACAGTTATTTGGATTTATGCAAATGATACGTAAGATTCTAGAATACGCTTTTCTTTGTTTGCAACAATTAACACATTAATTTTTAAGAGTGACAGGATATATGTTACCAGAGTACACAAGCTGTGTGTCCCAATAAGAGAAGGCAGAGATCCAGGCCTCAAAGTCATGGGCTTTCCACTGAGACAGTGTTGTTAAAGCACCTTCAGCCAGAGAGAGCACGCTGATGCAGCCTGCAGAGTCACTGCACACAATCCGCACGTCACTGCTGCTGACACGACAGGGTGAGGTATTAACATGAATGATATTTGCACAACATGTGACATTGGCTCTTTTATGGAGGTAGTAGCGTCTCCAATAAGCTGACCTGTCCAGTCTTCCAGTGGACCAGTCTAATGACAGAGCCAGCCGCTCTGCTCCAACCTCCAGACTACTGAGAGACTGCAGACTGTGGCTACCCTCCTACTGGATACACACATTCATGAGTGCACACCACAACATCAACACAAAACAACAAATGAACGCACAGTTAGAGGTGAGGCATAAAAACAGCAGCCTTCCTGTAGCCTGAATCTAAAATAGCTGCTGCGCTCATGCACTGCAGCTCAAGCTGTCTGTGTCCGTTACACAGCAATCAAGGCCTTAATGCGTATTTTAGTGTGCTAAATTTAGTAACTGTTAAATACAGGCAAAATTAATGAAACACCAAAATCATAAACTCGACTGATCTTGGGGCCAATAAATCAGCTGATATTAACCATAAATAATGCCATATCTACATTTATAAAAGTCAATAAATATGTAAAAAATAAAGAAAAGTTATACTGTGATTGGACAGATTTTGCTGCCCCTTTCATGTTTCTGTCGTTAGATCAGGAAAGCCTCGGTTACCTTAGTGAGCTGACAACCAGTTTTGTGTAACTTTTTATCCTTACTACCAATGATGGGGTTAAGTGAATCCAGATAATGGAAAAATGTTCTGGGTATGCTGAGATGTCTTCATAATACAGGCCCCACATGCCACTGTCTAAATCTTTTGATGCCACATTTCTCACCTGACTGCGAGACAGTGTGTACAGCTGCAGCTCCCCGGTAGCTGTTGCCATCCCCAGCACTGCTCTGTCTGACACAGGCACGTGGCACCTATGAACACGCATAACAATGAATATGAGGGAAATAACCGAAGCTACACTGACCAAATCTGCTTTCTTACCATTTCAAATCTAAAATGGCTGCGGTGTCCATGCGCTGCAGCTCTGTGAGAGGGGGGCACATCGGTCCCTCGTGCCGAAATTCAAAAAGGTAGAGACGACCGATCCTGCTCGGGGTGGCATCTTCTTCCCCTCCCTGCAACATGAGAGCAGAAGTGACACAGAGCAGACATCAAAGTGGGTCCTCATTAACTCCACTGGTTGCTTCATTCGGCTACCAAGTCTTTATTAATAAAATGTATGCAGCACTCTGGGGCAGCAGTGTAATTTTTTTTTTAAGTTAGATGACATAAATGTAATCAAAAATGATTTCCAGGGAGAGTTTAAATTAGCTGCTGTGATCTGGGCCAGTGTGCCTGTATAACAAAGTTAAGTCCATGTGCTGGTAATGCCATACGCCTATACAGCATTTGTAAGCAAACCGAGCGGCTTCTGAGTGAGTCTGCTTTAATTACCAGCTAGCACTAGAGCAAGAGGAGGAAACCAACTTTAAAAAAAAAAAAAAAAAAGAGTTAGCAGGCAATAGAGGAATACCTTGCATTACAATCCTTCTCCTTACATACTAACTAATAAGGCCCTGTCATATTTAAATACGACCCCGCCCCACACCTTTGGAACCAGTTCCCAGTTTGGATTCAGGAGACAGACACCCTCTGCTCTAAAAACTGAACATAAAACTTTCCGTTTTGATAAAGCATATCAGGTAGGGCTGGATCGGGGGGAGCTTCCTGTGATACTCTGAGGATTTCTTCTCAACTCACTTCTTTTCAACCCGCACACGTTTTATATGCCATTGCCACATGTCATTAAATTGTATCTTCTCTCTCACAGTCTGCCCTCATCTTTCCTTTTTCTCTTCTGCTTCCTTTCACAGCTGCCTCTCCCTGAGGCTGCTTCTGTCAGAGGTTTCTTCCTGATAAAAAGGTTTTTTTCTTTGCCACCATCATATAGTGCTTACTTATAGGGGATTGTTCTAGGGGGTTTTCTCTCCAATACTGTAGGGTTTTTACCTAAATTGAATAGATGTGATGTCACATGAAAACTATGAAAAAGTTGTCTGACGTAATATGAAAGCGTTTTAATTTCTTAGAGAACATGCTTAAGGTAATTAGGAAAGACTGCAACAAACATTTTATTTAAGGGGAGCAAGGGCCAATCTATTAATACCAGATTTTTTTTTAAATATCAATATCTCCTAGTTTGGAGTAAGGTTTACTGTTAGCATGTACTAACCCTTTATTCTGCTCATATTTATCTTATACTGGACCATGGTGCAGTTTAGCCCTAGTCTGAAATAAGTTCCTTAACGCCTCTGCCTTTAAAACCATCCTGTTTTTAAGCTTACTTTCACACAATTCTTCTGCACTCACAGTCAGAGCTATAGCTTACAGAGCCATGACTGGAAAAAGAAAACTGACTCAAACCAAGTCCCAGTCTGAAGACTAGGATTACTTGTACATACACTGACCTCATTATTTAAAATGTTGTCCATGTTTAATATGAGAACCAAATACTGGAACTGTATACATATACAAAAAATGTAAAGATTTTAGGTCCATGTAAGTGAACAACTGGAACTTCTGCCCAGACACTGGGTAAATCTATAACCCCACCATTTAAAAAATAAATAAATCACAGCCCACATTAATATCTATTCCTGACTTGACTTAAATGGTAAAATATACTAACTACTAATGATTCAAAGTAAAACACTGAAGCTTTATATATTATACTTGTCAGCTGACATCAATTGTACAAGCCATCACTTTTTTTGTTTTTTTAACAAACCAATTAACATAGTGGTCAGAGTTCTCTGGCTTCTTTACTTATTACTAATCTGGTCTAAATGCTTACAGCCAGCGCTGGAGATAAGCATTTTAGCCACAAACCTCTTTTAGCAATCCAATCCGGTGATCCAAACACCGCCAAAACAGGTGGACAATGTACACGGGACCAAATTCTCATAATTTTAAGCGAAGGAAGGGTGTAAAGACATTTGTATACAATTCTATTCCCATGACAGGTAATGGGACGTAATCTCACCCCTTTCTGTAGCTGATACGTGCCGCAGGCCAGGATGCTGTGGTTGGGTGAAACAGGACACCACTCCACCGCGTCAGCGCTCAACTCCGTGTCGAACACCTGTAGACTGCGGGTCTTCGACTTCCAAGCCATGAATACCTGATGTGCATAACGTTATCCCACGGGTTGCTACAAATTCCAAAATATATCCTGTTACGACTCAGTTGTTAAAAGACCAGTAAACTAGTGCCCGACATCTTAAGCATTTTTAGTTAAATTTAATTAACGTAACAAAATGTTTTGGTCGCTAGCTAGCAAGCTATGAATAACTGTCTGCAGCCTCACAAGAGCCAAAATGTCACCAGTCAGAGATTTATAGCATATTCGTATACCGTATTCCTAACGTTCATATGCACATTCTTTGTATATGAACATTTAAAGTCACTTTTAGTTTAGTTTAATGCCGAATAACCGCAGAGAAACACGTAACAAACAAAACTCACATGTGTGCCAGCCCTGAGACTCGACGCTTTTAGCGTCCTTACGTCATCTCTGAGCGTCACGGTGTATTTAGGTGCCAAAGTGGGGAATTGCTATTTAAGAACAAAAGATAGTTTATTTATCCTGTATTTGGATACATTCTTTTGTTAAAGGAGTTCAATCAATAATAAAGGTATTGTAAAGAGTTAATATATTTTTTTAAAAAGTATAAGACAGAGTTATTTCATGTGGTATGAAAACTGTATATGTCCTTTACACCAAAATGTGGAACAGAGGCAAGTAAATTAATGCCAGAGTCAGAGGAATGCAGACACATGCCGAGGCATTTTTCTTTCTTAATTTTGTTGTGAGGTTTTAGCCTTCGTTTAGAAGACTGTTCCTTGGTTCAGCGTCATTTTTGCGGCATTGTCAACAATAAAAATGGCGACATCTCCTGGTATGAAAGCTTATACCACCGGCTATGTTCAATTTCTATATCGCAGTCGTACTGAAATTTAAGATCTGATTACGATCAGATTTCAAGTTACTGTTGCTGTCTTGCCATGTTGTATTGTTGTTAAATTATAAAAATATCATACTGCTATAATCTAATGCTTTTCCTATTTCCGTAAAATGATGCGTCTGACGTAAGGTAAGGTCACGTGACTTTGGCGTGTGCCACAACATCTAGTGGATAGTGTTAAGAGAGCTCTCCCTCGAGTGTTTTAAATCATAAATAAACGAAATGGATTTCAGCGTGAAGAAATTAGCCTCGGGTGCTGGACTGTTTTTGACACGGGCTGTCCAGGTAATAAAGCGCTCGTGAGTGCCGCGAGCGGAAAAGTGTTGTGGCTTTTGCTGTCGCATCCTTTCACTTTGGCAGTCAGTTGTTACTAGCGTTAATAACAATTTGGTACAGTCGTATATGACTTTGCGGTATATCGCTATGTCTAACGTGACGCTGCATATCAGCATCTAAAGCAGGTGAAATTGATAAGATATTCAGCTGTGCCTTGCTCGTAGTTTGGGCCAGCGGCGCAGTTCAACATAGGACTGACTGAGTGCTATCTCTGGCAAGCTAGCGTAGCTAATATTAATTATTTCTCAAGTTAAAAGAGGCACAAATATAGTACAAATATAAACGGGTTTTTTTTTCATTTGGATTAAGGGTGACAGGGGGACGGAAGTGACAACGATTAAGCACGAGCAGATCATTAACCGGACTCCTTCGTGACGTCACTTTTCTAAATATTACTGCTTTGTTTTATTTTTTTATTCGCATGTATGTGTGTAAAAACTGATTCCATCTCAGAGCAGACAGACGCAGATGTGTTCGAGTACCGTCGTTCACCTGTGAGATGTGTGTTGTTTGCGCTATGACGCCTCAGTTCACAGAGGAGAAGTTGGGCCAAGCAGAGAAGACCGAGTTGGACGCTCAGTTTGAGAACCTGATCAGCCGGGCAGACTGCACCAAACACTGGACCGAGAAAATCTACAGACAGACTGAGGTCCTGCTACAGCCCAACCCAAGTATGACATCAACATAGAAGTCTCGTTATTATAGGTATTATAGGTGGAAAGAATAATCAATAATCATATTACTTACTAAAGAAATTAAATTATACACTCACTGTCAATTTTATTAGGCACACAAACTCCTTTTAAAGCAGTTAAACATGACAAATATTGTCAATAATAATAATAATAATAATAATAATAATATACGTATATGTAAGGAACCATATTAATTGATGTGTTATGTAAAGCATGGTGGCACAGTGGTTAGCACTGCTGCTTCACAGTGAGATGGTAGGTTTGACCCCCACCTGGCTGGGGCCTTTCTGTATGGAGTTTGCATTGGTGATTCTAAATTGTCTATATGTGTGAATATGAATGTGAATGGTTCTATAAGTGTTGTTGGCCCTGTGACAGACTAGCAACCTGTCCAGGGTGTACCTCGCCTCCCATCCTGTAACAGCGGGGTATCTCGACCCCCCCATCTCTAGTGTTGTTAACGGAGGCACCCAAAGCCACCCAAAAGGTACTTGCAGTGTGTCAAATGCACTGTAAGTAATGTTTATTTATATAGCACTTTTCAAGTTGGTGCCACTCACCAGAACAAAGTCATGTGTTTCTGCATGTGAATTTTAATGTGTAGACATTAAATGAGTGCCCACATTGGGATGGCTTTCTGCTTGGAAGTGTTAGCTGCCTGATAATATTGATGAATTGCACTTATCTAGCAAAACAGTATGTGATATAGATTACATCAGTTTAGACATCCAAACTCCCAAGACTGGTTTGACTGAGAAATGTCTAGCTTCATGTTAATTAATGTTAAGAAATAACCAACACCAGGTTTTATACAGTGTACCTAACTTACAACTAACTAGCTAGCCTTACCTTGCTAACTTGATTTATGTCCTCTGAGAGCATATATTGCTTGGGAGAACAATGTTTTATGGATGCTTTTTGACCATGCATGAATGTGCTTTAAGCAGATTGTGTTATAATGTTCATATTGCCATATTTAGTAAGTATTTCATAAGAACAATAGCCCACCCCAGGCTAGTGGTATGCTATGATTATATTAAACGTAAGGGGACTGTCTAAGCTAAGAATCTTAACTGTGATCTAATTACAACATCCTGAGCTATTGATTAAATATATGAAAACAGGGGCTCTAACTTGTCACTGTTTTATTCTGCATGCCACAGTTGATCATACTGGTGAGTATTTCGCCTGCCTACTCTAGTGACCTGCTTTAGAAACCTATCATGTCTCTGAATTATTAGTAGAAAACGAATAATTCCTTAACAGGAATCAGTGTGAAACACAACTTTTAAATGCAAAATTTGAGGCATTTATGAGATTTGTATTGATCACTAGGTTTTACAGATTGTATTCAATTATATTGAGCCATCCACTGGATGTAGATGTATGTATGTATGTACCCTAACAAGAATTAATGTATCACAAACCATCAAAACCCTGTTAGAGGCAGAGAGATAAATGCTAAAAGTATTTCTTCTGTTAAATTAGTTCTCTAATAGAACAGTTTGTACTTCAGACAGAACATCACATCTGTGATGAGGATGATAATGACTTTAAGCTCTTAAGAGAGAATGACAAAAGAAACTCCACAGAAGATGACACTGGCGGTTGAGAGCTAGTGGAGAGAATGCTAAATTTAGAGATGGCAGGGACATTTTAGATTTTAGAAAACATTTGGCTACCCTTTTTCACTGACACCCAGTTCTCCCTCATAGTAGCTATCCATACACTGGACTCCTCTAGTAACTTTTTAGCAGTTTACAATTACCTTCATTTCTACAGCTTATTTTACATTCTTTCATAGTGTGTAGTGGTGTGTGTATTTAAGGAAGATGTAAAGTCAAATTTGTGTACATACATTACCAGTCAAAAGTTTGGACACACCTTCTCATTTAATGTTTTTCTTTGTTTTCATGACTACGTACATTGTAGATTCTCACTCAAGGCATCAAAACTATGAGTGAACCCATATGGAATTATCTGGGAATGCTTTGCACACTCTTGGCATTCTGTCGACGATCTTCATGTGGTAGTCACCTGAAATGGTTTTCCAACAGACCTAAACAAATCTCTTCTGCTTGCTACTTTTCCTTAGTAGTGGTTTCTTAGCAGCTATTTGACCATAAAGATTGATTCACAAAGTCTCCTCTGAACAGTCGACGTAGAGATGTATCTGCTGCTGGAGCTCTGTGTGGCATTTATCTGGACTCTGATCTGAGGTGCTGTTAAGTTGTGATTTCTGAGGCTGGTGACTCAGATGTACTTATCCTCACCAGCAGAGGTGACTGTTGGTCGTCCTTTCCTGGGGCGTTCCTCATATGAACCAGTTTCATCTGAGTTCCCGATGGTTTTTGCGACTGCACTTGGGCACACGTTTAAAGTTTTAGCAATTTTCCAGACTGACTGACCTTCAGTTCTTAAAGTAATGATGGACTGTCGTTTCTCTTTAATTGCTGTTTGGTTATTGCCATAGTATGAATTCTAACAGTTGTCAAATAGGGCTGTACCAACCTGACTTCTGCACAACATAAACTGATGGTCCCAACCCCACAAAGAGGGCAAGAAATTCCACAACTGAACCCTGACAAGGCACAAATGTGAAGTGAAAACCATTTAAGGTGACTACACGATGAAGCTCATTGAGAGAAGGCAAAGGGTTTGCAGCACTGTTAACAAAGCAAAGGGTGGTTATGTTCAGAAATCTAAAATATAAGACATATTTAGAGTTAATTATCCGTATCTATATTCTTTTTTTGCTATGTAATTCCATATATCGTGCTTCATATATTTACTGTCTTCAGAATGTATCTACAATGTAGAAAGTAGTAAAAATAAAGAAAAACCATCCTTCAACAGTTCAAACTGTTGACTGATGGTTCAGATAGACGTTTTCTTTATTTGATTTACAGTTTTCCACAAGTAATAAAAAATACACAAAAAAAACTGAGCTAATAAGCAATGTGCTATTCAAGAAAGCTATGATCACTAACAAATGAATGAAAAAACCCACACACAACATCAATAGGAGCAAGCTACAATTTTTTTGGTCATGTTTTTCTCTCTGAGAGCTTCAGTACTTTTTCTTATTTGTACTTGTGGAAAACATGTTTACTTTAGGTATGGCCAAGTCATCCACTGGGCTTTATTTTTCCATAATATTCTATGTAACATTAGACTTTTAATAATTGTTACTGTTAATTCAAACACTGTATTTTCAGTATTTGAATTGAATTTGTTCTAAAACTGCGATTCATTTAATTTATGTTTCTGTTTGACGCAAGCCAAAGGAGCCAGAACACACATTTGGTCCCTGCTGTGCGTAGATCACAACCTGCTGTTCTGACTTTTAATTCAACTTAATTCAAGTCACTTTTATTCACATATTCACCAATTTACAAGAGTCGCCTCAGTTTACTTTAGATACCTGGCTTCGGGAGGATCAGAAATACGCTGCGAATGGTTGGGTTTAAGGGGAACAAAGAGAGACAGGACAAAAGGCAAACTATAGAAGTTACGAAGAGCTGAATAACTCTTCGTCTGAAGTTAGTTTGAAGCCTTAAACTTAAGTAGTGAGCGTGCTAAGTCCAAACTGATAGCTAGTTCAATAGTAGAGCGGCCCGGGGGACTACAGTGGGACTTCAAGCTTTCAATTAGAAAGTATCTAGTGCCGTTAACTCTTTGTTAATGTTATGGTGACGTGCTAGTGTAAGTGATGCACTGCTAATGCTGCTAATGTTTTTTTCAGGTGTACATGCTATAGTGCAACAGTAGACTTTGACTCACTTGTAAATGTTGTGCTTCATGTAGCAAACCAAAGAGGAAATGACAAATGAAGACGAATGGCTTTTTAAGTTCTGTATTTATGTCAAAAGAATGAGTCAGCATTCAGTAGTGTGCAAAACAGTTGAGCCAACCCTACTTTATTTCTATTTTGCTAGAAAAATGGGGAACGTGTATCACAGTTTATTATAACATATGCAAACATGTATGGAGTTACAGTATATAAGGCAAAAACAAAGCTTGAAACTCAGTATTTGGCATGACCACCTTAATTCTACAACACAACCTAAACTGCTTAGCCAAACCTTTCCCATCCTTTTTGACAAGATTCCCAACACCCCAGGATGCAATGCAGTTCCTTAAAAACCAAAATGGCACACTCTGAGAATGATAAGTTATGAGGATGGGACTGAAAATGAGTGAAAAAGCAGTGAATTTCTAAAGAAAAACTCTAAAATACCCAGAGAAAAGCTGGAAAAAAGCCAATAAAAAACCAATAAAAGTGTCCTAAATCACTCAGTCACTAGTTTCAGGTCTAACTGAATAAAACTAATTATTTGAGTGAAAAAGGAGGATAAAGCCGGTTTTGCTTTGCCGTGTCATTCACAAGCCACCTGGTTTTTCAGTCGGATCCAGATTGTTTGATTCCAAAGCACCATAATGGTGAGGGCTAAAGTCCTCAGCTTGAGGCTTCATAGTGAGACCTCACTTTCTAATGGGTGATGCTGCTATGTCCTACTGCTATGTCCATCTTTTATATTTAGTTTGTGTGCACAACAGTCTGTTGGTAAAGGTTGTTAGTTTCTCTTTGGCTTTGGTTATGTAGAGCTGAGCAGCAGAATTTTAGTTTGTATGAAATGGCTGTGTGCAGGAGTTTATGAGAATCAGTGACTCAAACATATCATCGTACTGTAAGAAGAAAACAACATTTTGCTTTGGGTCATCACAGTGTCTGAGCTTTTGTACATTAATTCAGCAGTTTGGCTCAATATTTAGAGTTTCAAGCATAATAGACTACATTCAGGTAATTAAAGGCTTACATGACGTAAAATGTTTGTTCTGAGGAGCTTCTGATGTTGGGCTTGTGTCAAACAATTTCATTCTACGCTATAAGGCTGCAGTAAGTGGGTTTTATGTACTGACTACATTGCGGTGGACAAAATAACAGAAAACTTAGAATTCATTGTCAATTCAATGACCCTTATCTGGTATGTTTTGGAGGTTATTTTGTTTTTTTACCATAGTGAAAATGTGAGTAGCATCCATTCAACCTTTTCCTGTTGCAAAGTATTCATTCTATTTTGTCTCCCTGCGTTTTCCATGTGTTTCTTTTCATTTACAGTTGCTGCAGCCAGACATAGAAACATCTCATATAGAAATTAAATGAAATTAAATGAAGACTACACCCAGAAATGCTTTGTATTGTCTTGCCACACTGTGTTACCTGCAGTGCCTCATAGGGGAAACTTTCCCTGCATGCCAAGTGATGCACATTTGCACCAAAGTTTGAAGGGTTTTTCCTTCACCTATGCACCACCTCGCTACCAGATTCCATGATATTCAGAGATGTAGTTTCACATGATTTTGAACAACAGCAGCACTTGCTTTGACAAACGAAATGTATTATATATATGGCTGAATACATCTTACTTAAGTACTGTTCTAAAATGAAATTATCACTATTATCACTCTTTGCATTTCATGCAACTTTGAAATTTTACCCTACTATGTTTCAAATAGAATTTGTTTTTAGCCACAAGGAGGCTGAGAAGTGTCAAAATGGATATTTACCAATGAGGTTATAGGTTATTAAACAGTAATAGTGGTGGCTGTTTATTTTGCTGAAAGCTGTCCACCCTGTAATTCGGTCTGTCTGTTGTGCTGAGCAGTCTGAAGGGTTTGCCCACACAGGGTCATTATTTCTGAATATAGTTTTCATTTAATTAGCATGTGGGTAAGAATTTCAACTGGTTCTTTATTTCTCAGTTGTGCCATGAATAAACTCTCCTTTATTTTTCACTGCAGGTGCCAGAATCGAGGAGTTTCTTTTTGAAAAACTGGACTGGAAGGTGCCGTCCAGGGTTACTAATGCAGAGCTGCTGGGTCAGTATATGCAGGATGCAGCAAAAGAGTTTGATCTTGGAATGCCATATGGTGAGTATAAAAACTCCCAACAAACAAAGTCCTAGGAGTTAATAAAAAAATTCTAATTAATTCTAATTAATTCTGTATCAGGAAAAACAACTGGAGGAGGCCCAGAGTTCTAATGATAAAGAAATCTATTTGTCATATTTCTCCCATACTGGATTTTCTTTATTGGCTTCCTGTTAAATCCAGAATTAAATTTGAAATTCTTCTACTCGCGAACAAAGTCTTGAATAAGCAGGTCCAGTCATATGTGAAAGACATTATAATACCGATAGAGCATTTTAGAGCTCTATTTGTACAAGCTACAGACTTGTGGTTGCTAGAGTTTTTAAAAGTAGAATGGGAGGCAGAACTTTGAGGTATGAAAAACCTGGCTTTCCTGTGGAACCAGGCCAGGTCTCCGTGTTTTGGAGACAAACACCCTCTCTAATTTTGAGATTAGACTTTAAACTTTACCTTTTGATAACTCCAAAAAGGTTGATTCTGTTCACTAGTAACGTAGTGTTTTCAGTGGGAGAAAGGTTTCGTCACTCATCCAAGTGACTTCTACAGTCTCAGCTGACTGCAGGTTTCCCCAACCTTATAAACAGTACATTTGCACAATGACTGAAACTAGCAGCACTGAATGACCAATGGGCTGTGAGGTCAGTTTGATCATTAATATGCAAATTCTCATGACCATTGATCACCAACTACTGATCAAAGCCCACTGATCAATGGCCATGAGTACCATTCACAGAGAGTTGGGGAATGGCTGCAATCACAGCATTGTGAGATGGCGATAGATGTACCCTTAGGCCCCCTCCTTGATTCAGAGATGGTCTTTCCCTTTTCACATAAATAGCCTCCATGACTCCTTGACTTGTGTACATCCTCATCATTGAAAGAGTGTCAACTGGCCTGTAGGTGTAAATAGGCTGCAGAGTCCTGGCCTGACAAGGTGAATCTTGTGTGTTGTGCCATCCGCTTTACCAGAGGTTGTTTGGTTTCCCCACTGTATAAATCCTAGCAATCCTCCTGGCACTTAACAGTGTACACTACATAACTCTGTTTGTGTCGGGGGAACAGATCCTTGGGGTGGACCAATTTTTGGCACAGCAATTTTTAAAGTTTAAAGCCACAGAGACGCGGTGTTAAGAAAAAATGCGTCTCAACTGTTCCGATACTCCTGACACATACGGGATCACTACGGGTTTTTCATTTAGGCAGCAGTTGTCCTTCTCTCCTTGATTGGCTGGAGCTTTCTTTAGGCGCCTGCCCAGCTTTCATAGCCCATTGTTCATTCAGTGGGCTAGTTTCAGTCATTGTGCAAATGTTCTCTTTATAAGGTTGGGGAAACCTGCAGTCAGCTGAGACTGAAGAAGTCACTCGGATGAGTGATGGAACCTTTCCCCCCTTTAAAACGCTACGTCCAGATGAACAGAATCAACCTTTTGGGATTTCCTTACCTGGATGATTGAGCATGAAGACACCTTTTGATAACATTTATCAAGATGTTGGTTCAGGTGACTCTGAACCTTCTGTTAGTTATGACACTGTAAACTCAAGCTGTCCCCATGATGCACTGTATGTTTTCTTCTGCTTGTTTTACATTTTGTCTTGCCTCTCCCATAGTGTGTGTTCTATCCTGTCTCATTATGCTCTCTTATTGGTTTTCTCTTTCCCCTCACCCCCAACCTGTCGGGGCAGATGGCTGCCCTGCAAACCTGGTTCTGCGTTCCTGTTAAAAGCGAGTTATAACTTCCTTCTCCTGCAAAGTGCTTACTCATACTATTTCATTTGGTTCACGTTTTCAGAATACTGTAGAGTCTTTACCTTACAAGTGCCTTGAAGCGACTTTTGTTATTTGTATATGTTGGTATTAGCTTACATGGATATAGCCAACATTCTGCCAAAATGGCAAATATGCATCGGGAAGAGTTGAAGCAAGTAATTCTTGCAAGCATGATGTAACTAGAATAATTCAATACTGAGAGAGTAAGAATATAGTGCTCTGAAAAAAGTGAAACCAATAAGGAGATTGCTTTATCCGTTCTCTTGCTAACAAAAATTTGTTAATTTCCAGAAGTTTCTGTTCCGCTGGAGGTAGTTTTTTCTGAGTTTTCTTTCCATGTATAGAAAGACATAGAAAGAAAATACATATTTGTCTTGCATAACTCTCTGTTCTGTCACCATGTAGGTCACTCTACTGCATAATACAGGCATATGTGTCAGATCATGATCCCTGTGATCATGTCCCTGTGTGGAAATCTAAGAATCAATACTGCTTTGAATGAGCTAGTCTGTGCACCTCATTCTGTTGCTGCATCAATAGTCAGGGCCAAATGTGACCAGTGTCACAGAAGAGGAATTTCAGGTCTCAAAAAAATCAATAGGAGAATGAGATTTATGCAGGAGCACTTAACTTATCATTTAGATCTCCTTCCCAGACATATAGAGTGAAACTCCCAAGAAGTTATTTGTTGTATCCCCTGGACAGAGCAAAGAAGACAAGGGACTTGGTATTGGAATGAAGAAGTACAGGACAGTATTAAAAGGAAGAAGTCAGCAAACAAGTGGCATGAAAATAGACAGGAATATTTGGAGGCTAGGTGTAAAGCAAAAAAAGGGCTTATAGTAAACTGTATGTGACGAAGGACAAAGGACTTGTATCGACTGGATAGCCAGAGAGATAAAGCACAGAGATGGAAATGTATCAAGGAGTAAAGCGTGTGTTGAGAAGATGGAACATGGAAAATGAGAGAAGGAAAGTTTGTGAATCAGGAAGCGTAAACAATTAGTAAGAAGGGCAAGGCAGCTATTTAAATGTTGAAGCGTGGAAAGGCGATTGGTCCAGTGACATACATGTGGGGGTATGGAGATGTCTAGGAGAGAAGACAGTGGGCAGCCTAAGAAATAGAGAAGTGTACCGATTTTCAAAAACAAGGGTGATGTGAAGAGCTATTGTAATGTCAAAGGGATAAAGCTGGTCATCTATATAATTGGGGTATGGGGAAGAGTTGTTGAAGCTAGATTAAGAAGAGAGGTGATGATCAGTGAGCAGCAGTATGGCTTCATGCCAAGAAAGAGCGCTACAGATGCAATGTTGCCTTTGAGAGTTTTGATGGAGAACTACAGAGAAGGTCAGAAGGAGTTGCACTGTGTCTATATGCAGATCAGGCAGGAGTCTCTGTGAACTATTATGTTTGCAGGACTATGACGTCTGTTTGTGATCTGTAGTGAGAGTTGGAGCAGGTGGAGGTATGAGGACAATCAGTAGAATCAGTACAGAATACATGTGTATGAATGAGAGGGAGGCAGGGGTAACAGTGAAGCTGCAAGAAGCACATAATGAATGTAGATGAGTTTAAATGCTGTCCGAAGCAATGGACAGTGTACATGAAAGGTGAAGAAGAGAGTGCAGGTAGAGTGGATGGACATACGTGTCAGGGCTGATCCGTGACAGAAAGATGGCAAGAGTGAAAAAGAAGGTTTAGAAGATGGTTTGATTGGATTTCCGGATTTCATGAGCTTTAACATGAAAAGTTTCCAAAATGTATACTGTAGGTAGAACAGCACATCATGTTTTTCACATTGTGTGATGTGTCATATATATGTGTTAAGGGAAAATTGTACTTAGTAGTCAGTATAAGCTTTTAATGATATAAGTTTACATACTGCATGATGACCTTTTCCCTGCTTAGAACTGATTGTCCTTTATGAAACGTGTTCTGATATTTGTATCTGAATCTTCCCACAGCGACAGTAAGAAGTCAAACAAGCAGTTCTGACCTCGCACACACACACACACACA
>NW_005187568.1:1120349-1131645 GCF_000239375.1 Pundamilia nyererei
GTAGAATCAGTACAGAATACATGTGTATGAATGAGAGGGAGGCAGGGGTAACAGTGAAGCTGCAAGAAGCACATAATGAATGTAGATGAGTTTAAATGCTGTCCGAAGCAATGGACAGTGTACATGAAAGGTGAAGAAGAGAGTGCAGGTAGAGTGGATGGACATACGTGTCAGGGCTGATCCGTGACAGAAAGATGGCAAGAGTGAAAAAGAAGGTTTAGAAGATGGTTTGATTGGATTTCCGGATTTCATGAGCTTTAACATGAAAAGTTTCCAAAATGTATACTGTAGGTAGAACAGCACATCATGTTTTTCACATTGTGTGATGTGTCATATATATGTGTTAAGGGAAAATTGTACTTAGTAGTCAGTATAAGCTTTTAATGATATAAGTTTACATACTGCATGATGACCTTTTCCCTGCTTAGAACTGATTGTCCTTTATGAAACGTGTTCTGATATTTGTATCTGAATCTTCCCACAGCGACAGTAAGAAGTCAAACAAGCAGTTCTGACCTCGCACACACACACACACACAGTGGCTTGCAAAAGTATTCGCCCCCTTGAACTTTCCCACATTTTGTCACATTACAGCCACAAACATGAATCAATTTTATTGGAATTCCATGTGAAAGACCAATATCACATACGCACATGCTCACGTCACTGAACAAATGTATTAATTTTTCTTGTGTATAAATAAAGACAATTGCAAGAACAGAGCGCGCATTTCACAGGGCCCCCACTCTGATTTGAGCGCTCTGCGAAACGCCCTTGCAAGTTAAAACTGCAGCGTCTGTGTGTGTTTTCTCCTCTTAGACTCTCAGCTGAAGAAGTGTCATTTAGAATAAATCTCTTGACAATATGAAATGGATTCTTGTATATAATATTTTTTCTGCTAAAGTTGTTAAATCAACAGATACCTTGATATATCACATAAATCTATAAAATAAATACATAAAAAACAACTACAAAATTATGCCAAGCTAAATGAAGGATGCTACTTCCGAACTCATGTAACTGCATAATGGAATATCTGATTGGTCCCAAATTGGATATGACAGTTGACACTGGCTTTAGCTGTGTGTCTGAAAAAACTTCTGCAAATAAATATAATCATCACTACCCATTTGAGCATTACAGTGTACCGTAGGTAGGTCTGGCTGTGGTTTGTCCACGTGGTGTTGCTGCAGCACAGAAAAAGCTGCTGCTGCTGCGAGGGCATAATCAATGCCAAACACCATGCTGCCTCATTAATTTCAAATGGATTAAAGCAGACAAACAGAACAGAAGTATAGTAGTTAGGATTCATGAATGTTTTCCTTGAGCTGTTAACAGCACACTTATAAAATCATCGCAATAATACACACTGAAGGAAAGGCGTGAAAAGGTAACATAAATGCCATCACCTCATTTTTTACTGGAACTGTAATTGTGGAAACAATAATTTCTTTGTTCTAAACTTAAATTTTATAGTTTAATCCATTTTATTCTGCTGCAACCAGATGCAAGTGTGCAAAGGCTACACTAGCATGTGCACATGGGCATGCCATGACATTCATTCAAAAAAGTTTCAATTCTCTCTTCTTTACCAATGCTATGGTGTGCTTACAGCATGGTGGGAGTCTTTTTGGTGAGTAGATCTAATGTGTTTCTTCCAGGGAACACTTTGGAGAAGGTGGGGGAGTGTGAGAAAAGATTAGGAGAAGCAGAGAAAGAGTTCCTCCAGACGTCAGCCATCAGCTTTCTTACGCCTCTCAGGAACTTTCTGGAAGGAGACTGGAGAACTATTTCAGTGAGTCTGGAATATCACATCTATTCCAATGTTGTTTGAGTCATACTTCCAATATATACAATATACCACACACTGTATCACGACAAAGTGATTCTGTGATACTCAGTATGTTGCAAGACAATAATGTACAATACATCTTGATATCAGTATAACTGAAAAAAGAAAAATCTCTATGAACATATCAAAAAACATTATGTATGCCATTGGTGTGTGTATCTGTGTATTAACTTTATTATTCAATTTATTAGCTCTTCAATGTACTTTACTTACTGTCTGCTGTGTCAGCTATGTTCACATCTGCGAGTTCTTTATTTTTCTTGTTAGTGAGCTTTTGTTCATTTGTCCCCTCACTGAGTAAGAAGGAATCATGAAGAAATTATATTTATCCAGTGAATCACTAACCTATTGCAAAAGAGAGCAAAATGATATAGACCGTATATAAAAGATGGACGAACTTCCTGAAGCCAACATGGAAGTTCCAGAAGGGATGAACTCCTCTGTATGCACTGGGGGGAAAAGACATTTCATCTCACCTGATGGGATTATGGTCTCAATCGCTAGTTTCAAGTCTTATTGAAAACATCAGTGTTTGGTTTTTTTTGGTAAATTGTGGTACTAATTCCTGTGGCGAATTTCCGTAAAGAAATGTTATGTTTTCAGAATGAGTTGGTGAAAGCTGAGTCATTAAGCAGACCTCATGTCCACTAGTTCAGAAGTGCTGCTGCACACCTGAGCTGTGGGTTAGAGAGATGTCAGGAGGATCTGCAAACTGAGGCCACTTGCATCACAGAATATTGCACAATCATCATGACCTTGGAAGGTTACTTGATTCAAAATGCAAGCTTTCTTGCCACTGTCTGTAAATGAATATGACCTTGAATGTGACTTAAAAGATACTTTTAAACATACATCAGCCAGTATGTTTAAATACTGTTTTTCACTGTTTACAAACCGCCAGTGAGCAATCGAGTGTTTTCCTTGTAACATATGAGCAAACCAGCAGAGGTCAGCATTGTTGTTGTTTCTATGTTGTCTGACACCACAGCATGTATTAAATGTTACATGTCCCAGTAAGTTAGTAGCCTTATAACCTGCTTGAACTATAAACGTTGCTTTTTTTGTTAACTTTTGTGATTAGGACTAAATCAGATGAATCCCTTAGCTTTGCTGCTACAGGCTGCTGGAAGACTTCCCATGATGCATTCAGCATTTCTCATTCACTCCCTGCTTTTACTATGCATGTATTTAAATGCTACTTCTGCATGTCATTAATGTTTGCCTGCTGCTTAGTTTGTGTGTTGTCCTTTTTACGGTATAGAAAGAACGTCGCCTTCTGGAGAATCTTCGCCTGGACCTTGATGCCTGTAAAACACGAGTGAAGAAGGCAAAGGTGGCTGAAGCAAAGGCCGCGGTGAGTTCATAAGTGGCTCACAATCAAATTCCCACACGCATTACCTCAATAATTCAGATGATTAATCTTTGGCGATGCTTGGATTAATCATAACTAACTGTTTATGCATTCTTTGCAGTGCGAAGGGGAAGTGAGTATTGAGGACATGTCTTTTAAACTCTTGGGTGCATGTCTTGGGTTGTTTTTCTTGTCATACTTGCTTTGGCTCGATTAAATTTTCTGCTGTTACTTCAGGTTTTACTGTTAATAAGTGAAGTTTTCACAGACAAGGCTTGACTATTACATTACGACGGAATGTGACGATTAGTCAAATTTGGCAAACTGTGTTAATTAAAAAGCAACTCACACAGTGTCATTTACAATTTAGTATCTCACCTGGGGGCCCCTCTGCATGGATTCTATATGTGTAGTTTTTATGATTTGGTCGTTGATATTTTGGTTTTTCACAGCAGATATGTGATTGGCTGTCAAGGGAAGCTACTTGGGAGCAGATTTATTTAACATAAACAAGACTTAATGACTGTCTTAAACTCACTGTTGACCATGACACAATTCAGGAACTGAGAACATTGCACAGTCCCTCTTTAGCATTCCCTGACTCAGTTATTGCAACCTATTAGGCAGGAAATACAGAAGGCACACCACAAGACCACAAAAACAGTGGGAATGTTCAATGAGCTGACTTTGCCGGAAATAAAGTCAGCTCTCCTGCTTCCTGGCAGCGTGGAAGGAATGCTCGCTTCCGCGATGAACAATGTATTCAGTTCATAAAGAGTAAATGTGAGGGGTTTTTTTTTTCAATTCAGCCTGCATCCCTTTTTCTTTAAAAGAACATTAGTTGCCCTCTTTTGTATAAACTAACAAATCAGCTAAATAAATAACATACCTGAATTTCTTTGTATTTTCCTTTAGTTGTTGTTCTAATGTCCTTAGTGTGCTGCTACTTTGATCATTAAGTGAATCAGTATTATCAGGATTACACGATCCTGGATCATCAAGGGACCTTGGATTTCTTAAGCAGAGTATGGAGAATGCATCCCTGTTTAATATTGCAGTGACTTTTCTTTACAAATATCTTAACTTAGTGCTCATTTTCACTGAAGATTGAGAATATTTTCATGGATACACAGATAGATACTATGTATTGATGGAGATCTCTATTTTGTCCCTACGGCCTCTAGGGCTGTGTTCAATTTCCTAGCCAAGCATCCATACAGTATATATATATATATATATATAGATATAGATATAGATAGATAGATGTACAGGGAGATGTAGGATCTGTCACTGCCACCTTTTTCAGCACTGGGGTCTGAGCCCTATTTAAGTGCCTGTGTGTATAGACCTCTGATGCCACAAACACATGCCTTAGGATGCCCAGCACTTGCTGAACAATATGGCAGCCCCAGTGATTCATAGTTCAAATGAACAACAGTAACCGTACAGCATCTGTGCATATGTCTGTCAATAGGCATCAGAAAATGTACTTGATTATATATTACTGCAAATATAGGCATGTTCTTGCTGTAAAACTGTAACCTTTGTGGCACACAGAGCCACTCTGCAAAAGGAATCAGGCTGCATCCAGATGCCTCACTAAATGCCACTACTGCTCTCAGTTAAACCTAATTAATGATATGAAACAAGTACAAAAACATCTTCTGCTACTTTCCCCTTCATGGCAGACCCTTGTAGTTGATAACCTCTCTTGAAGCTTGTTTTTGTTTTTCACTGTTAAACAGGACTTTTGTTGCACTTTTATCCTTCATTTTCAGTAACTTTTGCAACCAGAATGCATGTTAGCATGCGTATGAATAAATAAAAAATATATCAGTGTTCCGTTTAAAAAAATGTTGACAGATGTTAATCACCAGCAAACTGTCACACTTCTGCAATTATTATGAGTGCTGTGCTTTTCTGATTGTAATTTTTAGTAGCAGTGCCTTGTTTACACTGAGTAAGCAACAACAACAAAAAAAATAACTGTACTGTTTCTGTAGACAGCTCCAGATTTTCAGGAAACCAGACCTCGCAACTATGTGCTTTCTGCCAGTGCCTCTGCGGTAAGAAGACAATCTTGCTTTATTAAATACTGATGAGAAAAATAACACAAACCTATGTCATTATGCGATACTTTTTCATCTTCTGTTTGTCAAGTTGATCTTTCACTCTTATGACCAATGCATAGTTCACTGACTTTTTATGATTCATAATTAAACTTGAGGCAATTCAGAAATCAATATACTTTGTCATGCTGGCAAGTAGTTCAGGTAGCTGTGAAGCTATGCTTCATTAATGTTTGACTGGAGGTGTGTCAGTCCGGTAAGAATGTTTATTACCCGTAATCATTACCGCTTGGCAGTTTGCATAGCATCCTTATGTGTCATATCACTGTATTATGTATTGTGAATGATTGTTGTCATACCATTGATAACAAACGTCCCACATCCTAGAGTGATGTTGTTCATTGGTTTAAATCTAGCAGTCTGTCACTGCCTTTACTTTTGAGCAATGCCAAACCACACCTGCTGGGTGTGACTAAAAGTGTGTGTGTGTGTGTGTGTGTGTACCGGTTTTTCCATCTGGTGGGGACCAAAATCCAGGTCACCATGGGGTTGAAGGCAAGGCATTTTTCACGTTCAAAATGTGGTAGTGTCAGGGTTACAATTGGGCTACTGTTAGGTTTAGAGTAAGGGTCAGGGGTACGCATTGATTTTTGAAAATAGGGTTAGGCTAAGCATGTCAATGAGATGTCCCGACAACGATAGCAACACCAGATGTGTGTGTGTGTGTGTGTGTGTGTGTGTGTGTGTGTGTGTGTGTGTGTGTGTGTGTGTGTGTGTGTGTGTGTGTTTGTTATATCAGTTTCAAAATTCATAAATATGAATATTTATTCAGTGTCAAGATATCAGAGTTTAAAAACATCTAATACAGATAATTCAGGTAACATTTTGGCAATATGCACAGAATTAAATGTCTTTTTTAATATTAAAATATTTAAACTAAGATCATAGATGTGTTTTTAGTGTCAGAGTGAGAATGAGTATCAGAATTTAGAATGAGATTTAGTTCTAAAAAAGCAATAACTACAAATATTGTTTCAACATTTCTTGTGTTATTTTTTTTTTACTACTTTTCAATTAAATGTAGAGTTAACATTGTGTAGTTTACATTTTAAACAGTGTGTTAACCTTTGTGAAAACAGGGTGGTAGGTTTTATTTAGTAACGACCTCAGGTGCTGGTTCTAGGTGACCATGGTGAAGTTATTCTAGGATTTTCATGTTATAACTAAATTTTCTCTTCTTATGCCGCATGTTTTTGGCCCATCAGCTCTGGACCGAGGAAGTGGAGAAAGTAAGTATGATTGTGTGTGAGTTGTGTACTTTGTCGATTGTCTGTCTGGTCGTTAGATTGAGATACCAGTGTGCCTTAAACAAACATGTGCTTGTTTTCAACGGGCCACGATTTAAGGTAACTCTTAAACTTAATTACCATAGACCTCCTACCAGCTTTTACTCTTTTCGGAGCACATAGTGTCAAACGCTGTACATCCCAGCAATGCAAAAGAATTAACGTCATTTGGGTGAATGATTTTGATTATTGATTTATCAATTAAAATCGATTCTAGCTTGGATAACGTGATATCAACTCATTAAAATCCTGAATCGATTTTTTAATGTAAATTTATTTTGCCCGAAACGCTAGAATCTCAGGTTAAACCTCTCAAAAACAACCACCAAACAGCTAAAACAGTAAATGAGAGCAGGTACACGGATTCTGCACAAAGACGCAAACACAAAGCGCGGATCACTGATTCTGATGTTTCGCCGGGTCCGTGCTTTGTGTTTACTCCCTTTTTGCGCTAGATTCTGAGCTGTAGGTTTTTATCTCTCTCCAAACAATATTGACTGAACCAGCAGCAAAAGAAGATCCAAACTATGCTTCACATAAACATTGTCATGGACTCCCTCTGACTTTTGCTGTTTTGCTTCCACCACGATAAAATCACACTTCATGCAAAGCTCTCCCTCTCTCTCTCTCAGTATACTTCAAGAACAGTTTCCCGTCTAAAAATCTGTTTTCTGCATTATTCACTTGCGCACAAGTCTACCGTTGTTTACAGCGCTGTCGGACGCTGTTTTTTTTCCTTTTACTTACTTCTGAAAAGAAAACCTCATTTCTGCTGTTGAATAGTCTACTGAAAAAATTTAAACTTTTTAAAATTATGCAAAATTGCAAAACGTTTAGCCTGGTCTCTAATAAAACTTCTGTAACTTTGCTCTGCTTCACTTCAGCAGCATCAGGTAATGTTCATATGTTGATTAATTGTTTTCTTTCGTTTTTGAGCTACTGCAAAATATTTTTATAAAATCTCTGCCCAGGAAAATCACCTTCATGTTTTTCTGTGTTTCTCAGCTACTTTGACACAAAGGCATCTGTTGTGATGCTTACACCTTTGATAAAGTCTCACGAGTGTCAGCTTTCTTTTTATAGATATAAATATATGGAAATGTACTGATGCATGATCTGAATTATAATATTTCTGACTGTCTGAGGCAAAAATTTCCCCGAATCGAATCGTGGATCGAATCGATTCAGAACCTTGTGAATCGGAATCAAATCGATTCTAGAAATCAGTGATGATACCCAGCCCTAATGAAAAGGTTTAAGACTCTTGACTTACTTAATAATTATAGAATAATCACTGTATAACTATTGTTTTTATTATTTCAGGCTGAACATGAGCTCCGAATAGCCCAAACAGAGTTTGATCGCCAAGCAGAGGTCACACGATTGCTTTTGGAGGGCATCAGTAGTACGCATGTATGTGAGTCACACCCACAGCCTCGACTTCTATCAGCTCCAGCCACACACAACCTTGACATTGAACTTTCAAAAGAAAAAGTAACTTTGTGTAACCATAGATGGCAATAGTCAAACACTTCACTGAGCTCTTCTCTGTAAACATTAAATATTAATTACAAAGTAAATACAGTACAGTTTTTTTTTCTCTCGCCTAAGATTAGAGAATAGCTTTGCTCAGACTACATATAGATATATAGTACACACACTACCAGTCAAAAGTTTGGACACACCATCTCAATTAATGGTTTTTCAATTTTAGATTTTAGATTCTTCCAAATAGCCACCCTTTGCCTTGATTGCTGCTTTGCAAACTCTTGGCATTGTCTTAATGAGCTTCATAAGGTAGTCATCTGAAATGGTTTTCCAACGGTTCCCAGACATGCTGAGCACTTGTTGGCCCTTCACTGTGCCTTCACTCTGCGGTCTATCTCATACCAAATCATCTTGACTGGGTTTAGGTCAGGTGACTGTGGAGGCCATCTGGTGCAGCACTCCATCACTCTCCTTCTTGGTCAGATAGCCCTTACACAGCCTGGAGGTGTGTTTGGGGTCATTGTGCTGTTGAAAAATAAATGATAATCTAACGAAACACAAACAGGATGGAGTGGCTCTCATCCTCTCAGTCCTGCAGGAAGTGCAGCGGAGGCGCCGCCCAGAGGGGAGCCATTGAAATGCGGGGTGAAGAATATGAGAGGGGTCATTGATGATTTTGGCTGCCTGTCTTAAGGGCCTGTTGGCTGAAAACCTGTGCAAGAGTTCTGACTTGCAGGCCAATGATTTTAGAGCACACTGATGCAGTGTGCTGCGGTCTGTTCCTGTTCTGAAAGCTGACAGAGTGGAACCAGCAGGTAATGGAGAAGGTCATGATGCTTTGCAGGAAGGCATAGTAAAACGTCATCATGATGGGTGTGCTGACTCCAAAGGAGTTGAGTTTCCTAAGGAGGTATAACCGTTGGTGGCACCTCCTGAGAATCTCCTCTTTGTTGGCAGAGAATTTCAGGAGGTTGTCAAAGATGGTTCCCAGGTATTTGTACTCCTCAACTTCCTCCACTGGCTTCCCATGGATGGTGGTGGTGACTGAAGCAGCCAGATCCCTCTGCCTACTGGAGAAGGTCACCACCATCTCTTTGGTTTTGCTCACGTTCAGTTCAAGTTTAGAGCTGTCACACCACTCTAAAAACTCCCGAAGAGCGGGCCCATGGTGTTGTGAGGGGCTGGCACGTCGCTGCAGGATGCTGTGGTAGCCATGCTGGTTCAGTGTACCTTCGGTTTTGAATAAATCCCCAATAGTGTCACCAGCAAAGCACCCCCACACCATCACACCTCCTCCTTCATGCTTCAAGGTGGGAACCATGCTTGTGGAGTCCATCAGTTCACTTTTTCTGCGTCGCACAACGACACAGCGGGTGGAACCAAAATCTTAAATTTAGACTCATCAGACCAAAGCACAGATTTCCACTGGTCTGTTGTCCATTCCTTGTGTTTCTTGGCTCAAACAAATCTCTTTTGTTTGTTGCTTTTCCTTAGTAGTGGTTTCTTAGCAGCTATTTGACCATAAAGGCTGATTCACACAGTCTCCTCTGAACAGTTGATGTAGAGATATGTCTGCTTCTGGAACTCTGTGTGGCATTTATCTATTCTCTAATCTGAGGTGCTGTTAACTTGCCAATTCTGAGGCTGGATGAATTTAGACTCAGCAGCAGAGGTGACTGTTGGTAGTCCTTTCCTGGGGCGTTCCTCGTGTGAACCAGTTTTATCGTAGCACTTGATGGGGGTTTTTTTTGTTTTTTTTAAATTTATTTTTTATTTTTTTATTTTTTCCCTTTTTTTATTTTTATTTTTATTTTTTATTTTTTGTTTTTTTCTCTTTTCTTTCTTTTTTTCCTTTTTCTTGGGTGGGAGGGGGGCAAGGGTCCCTGCCTTCCTGGAACCTTACAAGTGACCTTACAATAACATTTCAGCCCCACAGCGGGAAGTGTTTGTCTTGCGCAACCCCTCTTTCTAAGCCTCCTTACAGAAATTGAAACATTACTTCCTTCTTCTCCTGCTTCTCCACATCTTTCATCTGGCGTTAGATCCTGGTTGTATCTCCAACAAAATATGTACCAGAGCAACATTTTGTTGCCTCGGGAAAATACTATCTATACTGTCAACTTTAATGCGATGATGGCCTTGAAGGTGTTTCTTGGACTGAGCAGGTTTGGACAAGTTTGAGAGTTGCCATTGTGATGTTAGTGAATAAAAGGCTGATTTAAAGAGCAGAAATATTATCTGCCCCATCTGACTGTGTGTGCCTGTTTGCTGTACTTGCCACAGCCTGCTAGAATCTGTGCTGCTGAAGTCTCTGACTGACTTATCAGAATACCAAATCGTGCACCCAGGGTGAACCTGTTGCATATCATTTGAGGAGATCCTTATTGTTTTCCATCCACTTTTATTTTTATTCTTTTTGGTTTTGAGTCAACTTTTTGATTTTTAATGCATTACTACACATCAAACCATTAAAGATTGCTCTATCTTTGTTTTTCTGTGTTCCTTCTTCTTCCTCTGTCTAGGGTTTAATCTGGAATCTCTTGACAGTCCCTCACACAACCCCTTCCAACCTCTGACTAACCCTGCCACTCAGCAGTTAAAAGGATGATTGAAAGTTGTGGTGGTGGCAACAGTGGTGGCTGGCCGGGCTTAAAGAAAGCCGAGCCAAGGCATGGCTGGGATAACGAGCTCTGAATGAGGCTTCTGCTTCTCTTCTCGACCCCCCCCCTTGTTTCAGGTCTCCTCTGATGAGCTTCAGTAAGACCCCACTTGGCTTTGAGGCTTATTCACTTCCACTTTTTATCGTTAAGGATCCTTTTGAATGACCCTGGAAAGTATTTATACATTGTCCCCATTGATTCCAGTTATACAGTCTGGTCTAGGCTACCGCTTCTCACAATATGCCAAAGTAGGAGGATTTTTCTGTGAGCATCCAGGCTGTTGTGATGGAATCTGCATGTGCCCGTTTCTCCACGGGATGTGAAGGCTCGAAGCTCTGATTTTTTTAATTTTTAAAAAAATTTATTATTATTTTGGGGATGCACCACTTTTTCAAATGAATAGAAAAAATCTGTCCCCCTTGACATGAAGAGTGCAGCGGGAGGAAAAGTCATTTCAGGGGGAAAGAGTATAATCTGTCATATTTTATAGCAGAGCTACTGCTGTCCCAGACTGGAATTCTGCACCATGC
>NW_005187568.1:1131665-1148385 GCF_000239375.1 Pundamilia nyererei
AGCGGGAGGAAAAGTCATTTCAGGGGGAAAGAGTATAATCTGTCATATTTTATAGCAGAGCTACTGCTGTCCCAGACTGGAATTCTGCACCATGCAGTGAAACTGATTTGATTTCCTCCTGCACAGAGATGTGAGCTTAGGCCTTGGATCAGTCCCCAGTCTGGATGTAGATAGATTTTAAGACTTGGCAGACGGTGGCAATATGCCAATCATACAGTTACTGTGTGCCTTGATTAGCTGAACTGGCCATTATTTTTGTGTATTTTCAACCATGCAAGCACAGGACTTCAATGATGGCAGTGTCAGTCTGTCCAGGCTAAAATATTTCAACAGCTGTTGTGTTACTATGAAATCTGTACAGTAAAGGTCCCCAGAGGATAAATCTTCCTGACTCTGGCTTTCATACCAAAAAACTACTTTAAATTATATTAACAGCTAAAGTTTTACTTTATTGTTGGTGTAGACTTGATGGTTTTTGTAACTGTACTTGGAGAAACATCCAAAGTTTTAGCAATTTTCCAGACTGACTGACCTTCAGTTCTTAAAGTAATGATGGACTGTCATTTCCCTTTAGTTAGCTGATTGGTTCATGCCGTAATATCAGAATCAGAAAGACTTTATTTATCCTCAAGGGACAATTAAGATACAACAGAGCAGCATGACGCTGAAGATAAGGACAGGCAATAAAAATTGAGATAATAAATACACAGTATATACAGTATATACACATGTATAAAATTACACAGTTTTAAAATTAAAGTCACTGAATAGGTATATAAATGACTGTAAGTGACTAAAAGTGAATTAAGTGTCAGCAGTATAAAAGAGTGTACAGTAGTTTATGTTTCTGGAAATGGTCTTATCGGCTGGAGTTAAAAAGCAGGGTGGCTTTGGGGACAAAGGTGGCTTTCATCCTCTGCACGAAATTCCACGGAGGCGCTGCCCAGAGGGGAGCCATTGAAATGTGGGGTGAAGAATGTGAGAGGGATCATTGATGATAGGGGCGATTGTGGCTCAAGAGTTGGCAGTTCGTCCTGTAATCGGAAGTTCGAGCCCCGGCTCCGACAGTCTCGGTCATTGTGTCCTTGGGCAACCAAGCTTGGAGCTGTCACACCACTCTACAAACTCCTGAAGAGCGGGACCGTGGTGTTGTGACAGCAGTGACAGGAGAACTGTATCGTCAGCATATTTCATCAGGTGACAGTTAGGCTGTTTGGATCTGCAGTCATCGGTGTAGAGGATGAAGAGCAGGGGGGAGAGCACACAGCCCTAGAGGGAGCCAGTGGAGGTGGAACGGAGACCGGAAAGAGAGTTGCTGACCCAAACTTTCTGAGAACTTTCTGAATTTGAATTCTAACAGTTGTCAAATAAGGCTGTACCAACCTGATTTCTCCACAACATAAACTGATGGTCCAAACCCCAATAAGAAAGCAAGAAATTCCACAACTGAACCCTGACAAGGCACAAATGTGAAGTGAAAACCATTTCTACTCATAACTGATTAAAAACTGATAACAATATAGTTCTTAAAATATGAAGCTCATTGAGAGAAGGCCAAGGGTTTGAAGCACTGTCACCAAAGAGAAGGGTGGCTCAGGAACCATAGATAGATAGATGGATAATTGTATATTAAATATTGTTTTCACACATTGTGGTAGAGGTTTTATCAGTGTAAAAAAAAATCCAATCACATCGTTGTGGTCCTTTAAGAATGACTGCTGATTCTTATTTTCAGGTGAATCATTTGCGCTGCCTGCATGAATTTGTGGAGGCCCAAGCAGCTTATTACAAGCAGTGTCACCTCCACATGCAGGAGCTACAGAAAGAGCTGGGAAGGTGAGAGTAAAATGGGGGGTGATGTGGGTGGATGGTTTGATTCATTCAGCTTCGTGCTTGGTGAGAATTGATAGCCTGTATCCTTTATACCCCAAGCCTGAAGTTGTAATGCCAAACACTTCGGTTAACACAATGACACAACGATCTACTCATAACTGATTAAAAACAGATAACAATATAGTTCTTAAAATATATAAACTAATAACTAATATAATTACACTGTAGCAGTTTCTACGAACCATGTCCAACATAGGACAACTAGGCAACTGATATAACCCTTATCAAGCCTTATCATGCTTTTTCCCGTGGCATTGGAGAAGCACTTTTTATTTAACTTCACTAGTATACTAAGAACCTTTATCCTGCTGCTCTTCACCTAACCACCGGACTGCAGCAACTCTTTATCTTGTCATTCTTCCCTGCAATATTCTGTGTTACTCAAAATGGTAAAGATTGGCATCCTCTATGTAACATTTTATGATCCACATTTTATGATTTACAACAATGGATAAAGTAAAATTAAGAATAAAAAGTCTAAATACAATCATAGAATGGCATCATTAATCATATATTTTTTCACCTTTCACCCTTTTGTTGCTTTGTGTTCATGTTAGACGACTCTGCAACACCACGATGATTTCTCTTGGAGTAGTTTCTGCATTCCATTGTGCATTTCTATTTTGGCTGAAAATCTACAAAAAGCTACTTATTTGGCACTGCTGAGTGCCAAAAGCCATAATTAAAAAATATTATACATTTTTCAACATGCATACAAATATTGTATTTTTTTTTCACTTTGCAGCATATAATATATTGTATGCATTGCTTCAAGTTATAACAGTGTAGATGCAGAAAAAGCTGTTTATTTAGTTTTTTAAACAAAGTTTTGCCCATTTTTTATTATTTTAGTTTATTAGTGTTCTACATGTTCTGGATATTCAGACCATCACATCTACCTCTCCCCCCCAGGCTTCCTAATGCTTTCGCACTGAACTCCACAAACGCCATTGCTACTCCCAGTATGGTGACAGAAGGCAGCAGCAGCCCAGTGGAAACTGACACCCTTAAGATCGAAGAAGTTCAAGCACCAGCTACAGGAACCCGCAAAGCCAGAGTCCTTTATGATTACGATGCAGCGGATTCCAGTGAGCTCTCCCTTCTGGCTGACGAGGTGAGGTTTCATCATCAGCCTGGAACTAGGCAGCCAGTATATGGCTGTTGGTCTCTGGCCAGAAATCTCTCCAGGGCTTGGTCTAAACAATAGGCTCGGTAATGTGGCATTTGCTGCTTGTAATTATGTAATGCACTTACACTTTCCCTTTAATCTTTTGTTTGTGTGTATTTTCTTTTCTGATGATGGAAACAAGTACAACAATCTTGCTGTTCACATGCAGAGACGTATACAAATGTACACCCGTTAAAAGTATAAAGATTAAAAAGAAAATCAGCATTCCACTGTAACATTAGTCATGGACATGCCCTATGTGTAAAAGTAATTCCCACCACTCTCCCACGATGCTTTTTTTGAAAGCTGAGTTCAGTTTCACTAGACACAATCAGGCCTGATTACTGCTGGACCTTAAGAGTCAAGTAATCTGTTACATGGAACCTGTGTGACAGTGTGAAGTTACAAAACCCAAAGGCTCTTGGACTCCAACGAACCACAGTGCGAGCCATCACTCATAACTGAAGAAAGCTTGAATCTTCCTGAGAGTAACTGGCCACCAAAATTACTCCAATGTGGCAAAAGCTGTGCAGTCCACATAGAGTGTACTAATGAGTACGGGTAACTGGAAAAACAGGCAGCTGATACAGCCTAAGCAGTTGTATGTAATAAAATAAATTCAAGTAAAAAATAAATTGTGGGGTCTTTTATAGCCAACAACAGAAATATTCATGATTTATAGAACTTTGCATCACAACCTCTGTTGTCCCCTGATGAAAAGCTTTTCTCATAATTGTTTGAAAATTAAATTTAAAGGATGGGAAACATGTATTGGACCTTAATAAGGTACAGCTTATCAGTGATGTTAAGTGATCCATGTAAAAACCACATATTTTAGGTTCCTGTTTTAATTTTGATTTCAAAAACAGATAAAATATGTTCGCAGATATTGTGTTTCAAATGTAGTTCCAAGCTTCATGCAAATTAAAAAGGAGCTAGTGACAAAATCAACAAGAGATGACTTTGATCAACATTGGATAGTTTGTAGATTAATTGTAAACAAATTAGGAGTTCAGTTAAAGATGCAGAAAATTTTAACTGAACTCCTGGCATGATGTTGCTATGCTTTTATCCAGATACACTTTGTTCTTTGGAAAGACTGTGCATGACCTTTTTAGTAAACGTTTGCTGAGTTACTAGCATATTTTCATTTCTCAATATCATCATGTCATTCACAGATGATTTAAAAAATAATCTGAGAAAGCATCCATGTGTTCATTCCAACTCTACAGTGTCAGCAGACACGTAGATACACACAGCATTTAGATTTCAGTCATAACTCTGAGTCAGACAGAGCTGCGCTTATTAATCACACTCACATATTGAAAGTTTGATCATCTAAAAAAACTGAAACAATTTATGAACACCACAAAGGGGTTTGAGAAATCTCGCCCTGCTGTGGTTTGTATGTCAGCTGTGTCCAGTGTCTCTTATATGCTGAATTTAAAACACTTCCTCAAATGATACGCTTGTGCGTCATCAGTTGGTTTCTCCAGTAAGGTTCCTTTTTTCCTCTTCCTTCCTGCTTCTTTCCCCTTGATAAATTTTAGGAACTGAGACATTCATTATATTGTGAGCAGATCTGGATGACCTGTGTAACAGGAATCAGAATCAGAAAGACTTTATTTATCCCCAAGGGGCAATTAACATACAACAGAGCAGCATGACGTTGAAGCTAAGGACAGGGCATAAACAGGCAATAAGAGATAGTAAATACACAGAGTATACAGTATATACACAAATAACACAAATATACACAAATGACACAGTTTTGAAATTAAAGTGGCTGAAAGGTGAATAAATGACTGTAAGTGAAAAGAGTGTAGTTTATGTTTATGGGTTTGGGAAATGGTCTTATTGGCTGAAGTTGAAAAGCAGGGTGGCTTTGGGGACATAGGTGACAAAAGAGACAAAGTAGACAAATTAGAAAAGCTTAACATACCCTGGGTTTGAGTTTCGGAGTAATTATATGAAAGAAATGAAGCCAGGAGAGCATCATGAGTTTCAACTTCTGCCTTTGTCCTCACCGGTGGGCAATTAGGAGTTAAGCCCCTTGTGAATAACAAGGGAACTGAAATGGTGTGACTTTTGTTCAATTCAGTTCAATTAAATTTTATTCATATAGAGCCAATAATAATAACCGCCACCGCAAGGCGCTTTATATTGTGAACTTGCATGTGAACAAGCATTTGGTGACCGTGGGAAGGAAAAACTCCCTTTGAACAGGAAGAAGCCTCTGGCAGAACCAGGCTCAGAGAGTAGCAGCCAGCTGCCGCAACCAGTTGGTGGGGGGTGAGCAGATTGTCATTGTCCCTGGATCTGGGACCCAGGATTTTGAGTTTTAGGGAAGTTTTTTTTAGTTTCACTCATCACTTCATGGCTCTATATTCTTTGTTGGTGTTTAGCTTTCTGTTATTTCTCAGGGTAGGCTTGATACAACATTTCCTGCCTTTAGTTCTGAGGTTGTCTTTCAACAATCTTTATGTTTATTCTGTGTTTATGCAGGTTTATGGTCCCCTTTTGGTTTTAAGATGGAATTTATATTCAAGTGCAATAGCCTTCTGTTTATGATGTTGTGTTTTATATTCCAGATGAACTCCGAGTCCACAATCATGTGTTGTAGATTGATGGAACAGTCCTTCTTATTGACTCTTGCTAGACTAGGAGAAGCCTCTTCATTACTTGCAGATCTAAACAGTGAAGTTAGGGTTCACCTGCAACACCTGAGCATGAATAAGATCCTGGAAAGCAGCTAAATCATTTCAAGGATTGAAATACAAGCATGTGTGAGAAACATTGCTACTCAGTTACATGTGTAGAGTTACAGAAGAATGTAATCCCCATATGATGACACCATTTACCCCAGTGTTTTCCTGTTTTCTGTTGAATAAAATATGGATAATATGGTTAATATACTATACTATAAAATGCTGATTATTTACATTTGCCTCTGTTTTGCACATTTTGAATGCTCGCCTTCTTTCTGCGTTACAGCTCATCACAGTTTACACAGTGCCTGGAATGGACTCTGACTGGCTGATTGGAGAGAAAGGAAACCATAAAGGAAAAGTGCCAGTCACATACCTGGAGCTTCTCAGTTAGACAGCGCACACACGTATGCATGTGCATGTGTGTGATTGGACACATAGTGAAGCCACAAAGAATTTCTCATTCTTACACTAACCTCTAATCCTCAATAACACCTCTCCCAAATACACAAAATGCTTCTCAGACAGCAGTGAAAATAGAAACACTCTTATAGTGACTCAAGGAAATTCCTCATTGGGGATAGTTAACATTCCTTTCAGTTTTCTGTTTGTGATGTTTTTGTGTTATGTGCATCCCAAAGTCCCAATGCGTCCCAATGCTTGAATGAAATTATATTGGTGCGTTTGATGTCTTTGCTATATTTTAAAACTGCTTTCTTTGCTAAACTCTGATGAAGAATTTAATTGTAAAAGTCTAAATTATTCTCTCACAGAGATTAGAAGTGTAAGCTTTCACTGAACTGGGTCTAAACGACGAAATTTCTCAGTTTTTCTTCAAAAGGCAGCGGGGCGCGTGAAACAATTTCCTGTTCTCAATTCTTTGGGTTAAAGTGGTGATATTAGGCGACTAAAGAAGAAGTGAAAACAAACGGGACTTTTTTATGTTGTATTATTTTCCAGTCCCACTTCATATGTGAGGAGCAGGGAAACCATATAGGCCACTTTTGGTTTGTTTGAAAGATGTGACAGTTTCCTTCTTTTACTGCAAATGTGTTTGCCCCTTTCCTTTTTTTTCTCACAGTGACTCTTGTGATTACGTTAACTTATTGGTGATGAAACTGTCATATATGATGATTTTCCATAGTTTACAGTTTACACTGTAGAATTGTAAACCACGGAAACTGTTTGTGAGGATTGTTTGGGGGAAAATATTTGCCTTAAGTGCTTGCTGAAGCGAATGCAATACCTATGTTATTTAAAGCAAGAATAGTCATTTGGACTTATTCTTTTTTTGTTTTTTGCTTCTCGCATTTTTCCACACCAATGCAGCTGCTCCTACGAACAATATGAACACTCTACACCTCTTTTCTAACTGCCTTAAGAGGACGGGTGGGGACTGCTGACAATGTGCTCTTCAAATATTGTACAAATGTCTGATTTAAAGTTCACCACAGCCAGCATGCAGCACTGACACTCCCCTGCAATTAAACAACTGCCTGTGTGCTTTAGCCGTGAGTGTTGTTTTTTTGTTTTTTTTGTATTTCCAGTGTTTTTCATTAAATTAAAGGATTTTCAGTCTTAGTGCTGCATGTGCTACAGCCGGTAGCCCGTCCTGTTGGACACTTATGTGTGTGTACATGAATGTAGACAAGTCTGTTTGTGTGAGATCTAAATCTATTGTGCTCCCTAATGTCCTGCATGTGTACATGCATGCACTGCCTTTATTTATTTATTTATTTTTTAAGACAGCCTGCTGATACGTTCACGTGAAATGAGCGTATGTTACCTGCAGGTCGTGTCACATGATAAGAATTCTTGGTACTCATGTGCGTTTTTGTCCTGCTCTCTTCTCTTCTGCTCATTTCACAAATTTGAAGTAACTTTCTGTTATCTGTCTGTTCCTTGCTGAATGAATGAAATGTGTCCATTAATAAAACTGATTGATTTGAATTCCTCGTTTTCAGCTATTTTTCAGTTTGACTCATAAGAACCCCAACTACACTTTTTGGGGTTTTTGTTTTTGTTTTTTTGTTTTTTAAAATTTTTTGCCTCTGATTTAAAATGCACAATCGCCCAGGTTGTGATGTGAAGTGCAGATTTTCACCTTTAATTCAAGGTATGTAACGGTCACGGTGCCTGGGTCATTGACCCTCAGTTAAGCATTTTGGGCTTTTCAAGTTCTCTTTATTAGTTATTGTCGGTCTGTTTCTTAGTTGGCATTGTGTTTTTCTGTGTTGTGCTTTTTTCCAGTTACTGTTATGCTTATGATATTCCTTCTTTCAGTTTACCTTGCCTTACTAGTGTTCCCTGTGTATTGTCTCCATCTATGATGTTCCCGTTTAGTTATTTCCTCTTTCATTTTTGTAACCTTCGTCTTGTGCGTTTAGAGTTTTTCACTTTCCCTGGTCTCATTTCCCCATGTAGTTCTAGCTGTGTTCCTTTGCATTTCACATCTCACTAATAACCTTACATCATCCCATCAACCTTACAAGCATGCTGCCTGTTCCCTGCCTACATGCATCCTAGCCATTAAGTTTATTTGTAGTTTCTTAGCTGCCAGTCTGAGGAGCTTGGAAAGAAAAGCATCTGGACTTCTTTAAGTTGCTTGAAGATGTTTCACCTCTCATCTGAGAAGCTTTTTCAGTTGGTGGAAAGTCTCAGATTTTAAGCCCTATGGGAGTGTCCCACCAAGAAGGTCATGGACCCCCTAATGATCCTCTACCTAATCACAAGAGCCAAGGTTTAAAAATGAGTGTGGGTCACAATCAGCCAAGGTTTCAGGTGAAGGGTTACTTTGGGGCAGATTGGTGGAGTAGGTAGAGGATCAATAGAGGGTCCATGACTCTCTTGGGGGACACCCCCATAGGGCTTGCTTAAAATATGGGTCGCTTTCAATAAAGAGCTGTTTCCATTTAATCCCTGCCTGCCTATGAGCCTGCACCTGAGATCTTCACTCTACAAACTTTACAACATTGCCAAAAGTATTTTCTTAACTGTTTGGGGATTACAACAATTTTTGTACTTTTTCGGGGTCTCAAAAGCAGAGAATATGAGTAGATGTTATGAAGATGTTTGTATTAACCAAGGAACAAAGTATGCAATCATACAGTGGCTGTCTATGCTCTTCCAGGCCTTTGGAAGTTGGTGAGCTGGGCAGTGCATTCCTTTCCTTCGATTTCATCTTGAATGATCAAATGATAAGCTATCAAATGCTTGAAAATCACTCCAGCTCTTGTATTTCCTTAATTTGTTGTGGAATAGTTGACCCCACCTAGTTATGAACTGGGTATCAGTCAATTAGCTAGTTATGTTTGAGTCTCTAGAAAGGCACTCTGCAAATAGTTGTGGCAAAATGATGCAAGGAATGCTCAGACCTTTACATTGGAGAGACCAAATAGCCACTTTATAAACGCATGGCACAACACAGAAGAGCCACCTCGACAGGACGAGACTCAGCAGTCCATCTGCATCTAAAGGAAAAAGGTCACTCCTTCGAGGATGCCAATGTTCACATTTTGAACAGAGAAGACAGATGGTTTGAAAGAGGAGTGAAAGAAGCATCTATGTCCACTGTGAATGACCATCTTTGAACAGAGGCGGGGGTTTACGACACCAACTGTCTGCCATCCAGTCATGAGATCCCTTTCCAGATGCCTTAACGCCTACTCACATCCTGGGCCATTTGACCTCAGGAAATCACATGATAGGGTGGGGCTAGATTTCACAATGAGTTCAATTCAATTCAGTTTTATTTATATAGCGCCAAATCACAACATAAGTCACCTCAAGGCACTTCATAGATACAGAGAAAAACCCAACAATCATATGACCCCCTATGAGCAAGCACTTTAGCGACAGTGGGAAGGAAAAACTCCCTTTTAACATGAAGAAACCTCTGAGAACCAGGCTTAGTGAGTGCAGCCATCTATCATCACCAGTTGAGTGTGAGGGGAGGAAGACCCGAACCCAGATTTTAAGCAAGCCCTATGGGAGTGTCCCCCAAGAGGGTCATGGACCCCCTATTGATCCTCCACCTAATCCACTAATCTGCCCCAAAGTAACCTTTCACTCGAAACCTTGGCTGATTGTGACCGTAGAACTGAAAAAGCTTCTCAGATGAGACGTGAAACGTCTTCAAGCAACTTAAAGAAGTCTAGATCCTTTGCTTTCCAAGCTCATTAGATGTGTGAAAGAATTGTTACTCCTAAATGTGGTTGTTGTACTGTAATAAGATGCTGTCAATGCAAAAAGTTTGTTTATGAAATGTATTCCTTCCTAGACATCGTCCTATCAACTAAAAGTGGAAGTAGTTTGGAACAACAACAGTGTTCCTGAGTCAGGTCTCTTCTGACTCAGGCATTTGGAACCAAAAGCTCAAATTGATATTTTCTAGACTTCTTAAAAAAATATTAATTATTTATTTTAACCAGGAAGATCCCATTGAGATTAAAAACCTCTTTTTCAGGGGAGACCTGGCCAAGATAGGCAGCAGCAAGTATAAGATAAGATAAGCCTTTATTATTCCCACATGTGGGAAATTTGTTGTGTCACAGCAGAAAGTGGACAGTGAAAAGTTAAGCAGCAAAAATGAAGAAAAACAGTGGAATAGGATAAGATAAAAAATAATAAAATACAATATACAATAGAATAAAATACTTTATGCAAAAGGATAAAATACTGCATTGTCAGAAAAAAAAAGTATCTCACAGTTTGACTGTATTGTGGAGTCCTACAACTCTTCAAAAATGGTTCTCTTATCTGCTTGGCTTGATAATAATCAAACTCCCTGTGATCACTCTTCCAAGTTAAAATAAACACTTTAGATATTTTGCTCTCCTTTGTTGGTTCTCCTTTTTCTGCTCTTAAAATCTAATTATATTTGAGGGTGTTTAGCGAACATTATACAAAATTCTATTCTTTTGTGGTTCATGTAGACTTTGGATTGTTCCAAGTTGGACAGACAATTGTATGTCTGTGAAAAGAGAGTCAGAACTCTGGTTTTCCCTATTCAATTCTAATATGTTCTATTCTGCTCTATCTATATAGTTCCAAATCACTACAGAATCAGAATCAGAAAGGGTTTTATTGCCAAATGTTGAGCAGGTTTACAACATTAGGAAATTGCTGCGGTGCTCAACGCCTCAAGTTGCTTTATATTTTAAGGTATAGACCCTAAAATTATAGAGGAAACGAAGAAAACCCCGTCAATTAGATGACCCCTTTGAGAAAGCACTTTGGCAACAGTAGGAAGGAAAAATTCTCTTTTAACACGAGTGAACCGCCAGCAGAACCAGGCTGAGCAAGTGCAGCCATCTATCATGACCAGTTGAGGGTGAGGGGAGGAAAACGGGACAAAAGGCGCACTGTAATTAGAAGACAATAAATTCATGGATCTACAATAACTTTATACCACACTGGAGTGAATGTAGTTAAATCTTTAAATCTACATTTATGAGTAAAACATTAAAAGATTAGTGTTAGCAAGGCTTAACTGGCTTCTGGAAATATTTTAGGCTTGTATTACCATACTCAAGCATTCTCCTGTTGTTTAATAATTTTTTGTGTTTTAGGTGTGTTTTTTTAAAACATTATTTGCCAATGAGTAATCAGTAGCAATCAGTACTTATTGTTATATTTTGATGTGTCAGTTTGGCCAGCGGTAGCTTCAGACAAACAAATATTTGGACTCTATCTTACTAGCTCAGCAATCAATAATTCTACAGCTGTTTCACTTTCTGTTTTGTAACTTCACTTTAATCAATCAGAATTGTGATGTAGTGGTGTCCTTTTTACAAAGGTTAGTGATTTTGCGAGACAGATGAGGTCATACGGACAATGTATGACTTGTTTTTCATGAAAATATCAAGGATGATGGGATTTACTCATTTTTCCACAGGATTCCATAGAGAACAACTTTTTCACAAGTAATTTCTTCACTTTCTTTTCTTTACAAAATGAACAACAGTTGGTAGTGCAATTCATGTGGCTTTGCTGGCTGTGGTGTGCTGTGCACCCATCTTTTCCTACTGTTTAATTACACTATAGTCATTTTATTTCGCGATATGTCAGCACACACAAGAACCTTGGGGGGCAGGGCTACTGAGAGCTGTGTAAATGGTAAATGGACCGATTCTTATATCACGCTTTTCTACTCTACCGGAGTACTCAAAGCGCTCTATACATTCACCCAATCACACCCATACTCACAAGCACTGACACTAAACCGAGTGCTTTTTTGCTAACTACATTCACACACATTCACACTCCGATGGATGCATCGGAGAGCAACTTCGGGTTAGTATCTTGCCCAAGGTATCCTTGGGCATGCAGACTGGAGTAGCCAGAGATCGAACCACCAACCTTCCGATCAGTAGGTGACCTGAGCTACAGCCAGGAGTGTGTTTCTGTGTGTGTGTGTGTGTACATGCACGCTTCCATGAAATTGCATCCATGACAATTTAACAAATCACAAATGGCATAGCAAATTTTGAACTCTCTAAGCATTAGCCAATTTATAAGGGAGTAGGAGGGTTTGGTTCCCATTACCCTTTTAGCTTGCACTGCACTATGTTAAAATAAACTTCTCTCAACGAGATGACATACAGGCAGCTTGTGCAATCATGTCTATGCACAAGCCCTACTGGTGGTTTGCCCTTTAATATGTCAAACTTGCATAATTCACAGCATTTAGCACCTACTCAAATTAACAGAAGTCTTCTAACAGACTTTTATAGGGAATACATACTCATCTAATTCTATAAAAATAAACAATCATAAAAAAAATTGTAAGTGGATAACTGGTAGCTGTATCTGCTGCACAAAGTTACATTTGCTGAAAAATCTGCACAAACAGCCTTACCCTTTCCAAACTGTCTGTTAGATCAAGTCCAGGCAATGTGTAAGTAGCAGGGAAAGTAACAAGAGACAGAAGACTCATCACTATATTGTCCAATGAGGATTTCCAAAGAACATTTAACAGGTAATAGAAACTCAGGCACAGGTTTGGTGTCTACAGTGCCTTGAAAAAGTATTCATACCCCTTGAACTTTTACGTATTTTGTCACCTTACAACTGCAAACTTAAATGTTTTTATTGAGATTTTCTGTGATAGACCAACACAAAGTAGCACATAATTGTGAAGTGGTATGAAAATAATACATGGTTTTCAAAATCTTAAGCAAATAAAAATTTGAAAAGCAAGGCATGCATTTGTATTCAGCCCCCCTGCTACCTTTTGCTGCAATTACAGCTGCAAATCTTTTGGGGTATGTTTCTACCAGATTTGCACATTTAGAGACTGAAATCTTTGCCCATTCCTCATTGCAAAAAAACCCAGATTGGATGGAGAGAGTCTGTGAACAGCAATTTGTAAACCTTGCCACATATATCCAATGGGATTTAGGTCTGGACTTTGACTGGGCCATTCTAACACATGAATACTCTTTGATTTCAACCATTCCATTGCAGCTTTTGCTGTAGGTTTAGGATCATTTTCTTGCTGGAAGGTGAATCTCCTTCCCAGTCCTTTGTAGCCTCCAACAGGTTTTCTTCCAGGCCTGCCCTGTATTTGCCTCCATCCATCTTCCCATCAACTCTGACCAGTTTCTCTGTCCCTGCTAAAGAAAAGCACCCCAAGAGCATGATGCTGCCACCACCACCACCAATTGCTTTGCATTTATGCCCAAAGGTTTAACTTTTGTGCCCATTTTTGCCATGTCCCCTACATGGCAAACGTCAACCTTTACATCATTCTATACAAATGCTCACATGTAAAAAACAAAAAGCAAAAAACAAAACAAAAAAAAAAACATGTATTCTTTTCTTACCACTGTGTTGGTCTTTTAAGTTTGTGGTTGTAAGGTGACAAAATGTATAAAGGTTCAAGGAATACATTTGTTAATGTAAACAGGGTATTCATCCTGTACTTAAGAATAACCCTGGAATGACTCATGTCAGGACACTTTGTTCTTCATAGGACACAATAAGTTATGAAAGACAAAGTGCTCATAAACAGACAGATTAATGGAAGATTGCATCATGGTGTAACCTTTCGGTCACATAAATGCCACAGATTTGGCGTAGGTGGCAGTGAAAGTAATAATAGAAATCAGAAGAGCCTCAGGATTACATCATCAAAGACGACCATGGCATGCTTTCAGAGTAGATAGAAACTCACAGACACATTTCAGGTTTTGTTTTTTGGGGGTTTTTTTTGCTTCTCTTCCAGTTTGACGTTTGATGACATAAGCAGGCTGCTGAACCTGTATTTATGCTTTGTCAGGGCATTGTAAGGAATTTTTTAATCACCTAAATGTATTTCTTGCAATACAAGCTTCTGCAAATTAACAGGCCTTTATTGTTAAAATTGAACTTAACCATTACAAATGTGTATTGGAAAGCAAGAATCTGAGAGTGGATTTTCAGTTCAGACTAACAATTTTAGAACACGTATGTGATGGCCAATTCAGCCTCAAAATCCCTTTGGTTTAAAACAAGAAAATAAGAGCACGTTTTTCTTATTAACTTTCATTGAACTTAAACTTCGTAAAGTATGTGTACTGTACACAGTGCATGCCTTTGTGTGGATGCCTCAGCCCACACACAAAGGCATGCACTGTACATATTTGAAATTACACAGCCAGACTAACAAGATAAAATGTGCCAAGTGAAACCTATTCATCAGGCTCAGGAATAGGATTTGTTTTGTCTATGACAGTGGTTCTTGTAGAATAAAAAGGGGATGTTTTTTCCTCTTCTAGTTTCATTATTTTAATATGGCACTATTAGTTCATTAGAATCATATAACCAGCTTTGCATTAAATATATACTGAAGTTTTTGACCTTACATTAGCCTTTGTATTACAGTGATTGTTATAACTCTAGTTTGATCTTTTACTTATAAGTACCAGAATAATAATATGATCTTTCATTGCAGATGTGACCATGATCAACTTATACATATTGCAGTTTGTTGCTTATTCTAGAGTTGTGCTCAAGTTAATTAAGGGTTAAAAGCTACAGTCAGCGTGAATGTCTGACTGATCTATGGAGGGGAAAGGCTTCGAGCATAGAGGGCCGCACGCGCTTACATACCACTGATATCATATTATTCTTTGTGGTCTTTTATTCAATTATGTTTTTTGCTAAGTTTCAAGTGGTAGTTAATTAAACGACATTGATTAAAATATTAAATACCTGAGTCAGTTTCCGGGCTTTTTAGAGAATTAGTGAAAAGCATAAATCATCACTTTCATGTTTAATCATTAATGATTGAAATGAACTGAATAGCGTTTAGAAGATTTGTTAATTTGTTTGTCTTTTGTTCAAAAGAGTGGTTTCAATCATTTCAGACACACCTTGCAATTGTGCTTATGATGAGTTGGCACTTGGTCTTTTGAAGGTCATAAGCTTCGTTCGGTGTGATGGTCCAGACTGATATATTGCAGGTTTTGACTTTGAGTGCAGAGGGCTAAATGCAAACATGCTTACACAGCACTTATACGATGTTATTCTTGGTGATCTTGTGCTCAGTTATGCTTTTTGTTATGTTTTAAGTAGTGGTAGCTGACCAAGCATTATTCATTTAGTATTATACACTTGTTTTAGAGCAATACACACTGATCGTCTTAATCAATGTGGAAGTCCTTGTAGTTGCAATGTTGTGTCTCAGCAGGGGACGGATGGCTCCAGGAGACGGGGGCAGTCAGCGTCTGCTCTCGGGAAGGCGACAATGTTATTTTTCTGTGTTAAATAAAACTGTCAACATTGATTGTATAACACCTGTCATTACGCATGAAAGGGCGTTCTAATACCCTGATTTTTACAAAACTATGGAGATGTGTTTTTTGTGATGAGATCTGAGGCTGTCTGCATTCAGTTTCCATCTCCCACGTGTGTGACCATTAAAATCATCGTTTGACTTGACCCGGCCGGACCAGTGTTGTTATTGTGGTTTTTCTCTTGTCTCCATCCCCAATATTTTGAACCATAACATCCTTAACCTTGTTGGAGGTACCGAACCCCACCAGTTTCATATGTGCAGTCACTGAACCCCTCTTTAGTGAAAAATAAAATATGTTTTTCAAATTCAAGACATAGATATGTTTTTTACTGGTGCACAAAATGAGCCATGCATGTCACGGCGGAGGCTCTGCCGAACCCCTGAGATCAACCCACCTAGGGTTCGATCGAACCTAGGTTAAGAACCACTGGTCTATGAAAAGGTGATCTTGCCCATACAATGCTAAGTCTTTTTTTTTAGATGTGCCAGCTGGTTTATCCAAGTTCAATATTTACTGTTAAAGTAAAACTGGTACCGTGATGTAATATTTCAACTCCAGAATGTTGTCAAGTGAGTTTCATTCTCTACATACTCCACTTTTATTTATTTATTCATGCAATTTATTTAAACAAAACAAAAATAATGATGAATAAAGCTATTCGCTATTAACTTTGAGGTATAAGGTGAATAATAGTTTAAGAGTTCATTCCTGCTCGAGGAACAAACCCGTACGTAGTGACTAATGTTGTGATCTTGTCTTTGTTTTTCTGCTGACATTCGGGGGCTGGGCCCTCAACAGCCAGAAACTGATTTGATTTGACAAGTTGTTGCAGTGGACCACATCGTAGGTCTGCCAAAACTCACCTGAAAGTAAAATAATGGTTTAGTCCTTAACAGCTGAGAGTATTTAAGGCTGCCAGTGGTCATTAGACAGGAGAGTGATTTTTTTGTGCTGTGAGAAGGTACAGCAATCATGCCAGTGATTGTCTGCCATGGCCAATTGTTGGCATCATCACTGATGGGGACTACAGGGAGTACAGAGAGCTGACCCAAGGCTTTGTGGACTGGTGGTAACAGAACTACAGTGGGGCAAAAAAGTATTTAGTCAGCCACCGATTGTGCAAGTTCCCCCACCTAAAATGATGACAGAGGTCAGTAATTTGCACCAGA